>NW_024412388.1:38356409-38536460 GCF_014898765.1 Herpailurus yagouaroundi
GGGAGGAGAGGGTGGGTGATGGGTATTGAAGAGGGCACCTTTTGGGATGAGCACTGGGTATTGTATGGAAACCAATTTGACAATAAATTTCATATATAAAATAAAAAAATAAATAAAAAAAAATAAAAACATATAGTCAACTGATGGTTACCAGAGGGGAGGTGCTAGAGGGGATGGGTTAAATAGATGATGGGTTAAGCAGTGCACTTGTGATGAACACTGGGTGTTATGTGGAAGTGTTCAATCACTATATTGTACACCTGAAACTAATATTACACAGTATGTTAACTAACTGGAATCTAAATAAAAACTTAAAATATATACACATAGTCAAAATTTACTCAGTTCTGTCACAAATAATTTCACAATTAAAACATTATATTGAGCATATTTCTGCTGTTAGTATCCTGAAAAATATGCAGAAGTAAATAGAAAACAGCTTATATCAATAGCTAGTTCCATAAAAGAAAAATATGGTTAAAAATGTCAGGCAATAGTCATAAAAGGCCAATTCATATTCTAACCATGAACTTAAAATTATTTTTATGCTTACTTCTCTCTTTTTGTGACCAACCCCCACCACCTATATGAAACATCATTTATGCCTGGTCTTTAATTAGGATTAATGTTCAAATAAAATAGTGATGACAGAAGTACACAACAAATATGGAGAATTTTCAACATCCTGAAAACTGAAGAAATTTTAAATATACATAGCAGGTACTAAAAAACATCCCAGGACCTTGGGAACTGGCAAGGCTACCATTGCAAATGTCTAAAATTTTCTAAAAGACAGGTAATATGCAAAAGAGAAGGAAGCTGGTGCGGTAGTAGATTGTTTCCAAAATCTAGCTCCAAATTCCAAAGAACTTAAAGTAAAAGGTCACCTAACAACTCCCTGATAAGAGATTTCTTCAACATGAATTTCATACTCAAAGATGATGGAAGACATAGGACAATGAGCATGTATAGGCTGATGTGTACAAGGTAACAGCACTCCAATTTCCCATTATGCTTTTCCTGCAGAAAACACTGAATCTCTGCTATACTCCATGGATGATAATCACAATATGTATCGGATCACAACACAAAGTATTGAGTCCTGGGCATAATTTTTAAGCAAAACATGAAAGAAATTATTTTTATCTATCAATATTCTCTATTTCATGAATCCCTATCATTATATATCCTTTTGTTTTTTTTTTAACATGATTTTATTATTATTATTTTATTTTTATTGTAAGTAGGTTCCACACCCAGCATGGGGCTTGAACTCATGACCCTGAGATCAAGGGAGGCATGTTCTACAGACTGAGACAGCCAGGTGCCCCTCCCTTTAATTATTTAGACATGATTTCCTTTAGTTCTTTGAACATAGCTGCTAAATCCAGTATCTGGGCCTCTTCAAAGTCAGTTTATAGTAACTTGTCCTTCAACTGTATGGGTTAGATTTTTCTATTTCTTACATGTCTCATAATTTTTTGATGAAAACAAGATTTAAAAAAATTTTTTTTTCAACGTTTTTATTTATTTTTGGGACAGAGAGAGACAGAGCATGAACGGGGGAGGGGCAGAGAGAGAGGGAGACACAGAATCGGAAACAGGCTCCAGGCTCTGAGCCATCAGCCCAGAGCCTGACGCGGGGCTCGAACTCACGGACCGCGAGATCGTGACCTGGCTGAAGTCGGACGCTTAACCGACTGCGCCACCCAGGCGCCCCGAAAACAAGATTTTAGATAAAAATTGCAACAACTCTGGATTTTGACCTTACCAGGTTTTGTTTTTGATTATTTGCTGCGTGTCCTGTCTGGATTAAGGCTTGAAATATGTTTCCCTTGCCCTGTGTAGTTTCTGGTGTACCTTGTTACTTTTATTTTTTTTTAAAAATTATTGTTTCAACTTTTAAGCCTGGCCTCATAGGAACTGCCCTTGGGTCAGCATAGCTTGGTGACCAGCAAATGATTGGTCAGAAAGGCTTCCATCCTGGGGCGCCTGGGTGGCTCAGTCAGTTGAGCCTCTGACTTTGGCTCAGGTCGTGATCTCCCTGTTCCCAGGTTCCAGCCCCGTGTCAGGCTCTGTGCTGACAGCTCAGAGCCTGGAGCCTGTTTCAGATTTTGTGTTTCCCTCTTTGTCTCTGCCCCTCTGCCACTAGTGCTCTGTCTCTCTCTCTCTCTCTCAAAAATAAACATGAAAGAAAGAAAGAAAGAAAGAAAGAAAGAAAGAAAGAAAGAAAAGAAAAGAAAAGAAAGAAAGGCTTCTATCTTTTTGCCAATGGATCTATGTGTGGCTTGGAACATACATTCAAAATTTATCCAGTTTACAAGCTTGCCCTAGGTATTACTTTCTGTCTTCAAAAGGGCTCATATTTAGCTGTGGACTAGTGGCTCCCTAAGGCCCCTCCAGTTTCTCCTGAACATATTTGCAGCCTTATACATGCACATAATGTTCCAGACTACCAGGGATAATTACAACTTTATCAAGACCAATCTGGCTACCTGGTCCCTGGATCTTTGATGTCTGTCCCCACAAGTAGTCAGACCTCAAGTCTTCTCTTGTTGTTTGCCAGTGGGATAATTATTGTTTATTAACCTCCGTGCATATGGGATTTCCCATGCTCTGCTTCATACAGTTAGTCTTCTCTGGCAGCAGAGATGCTGGTCTTTCAGCATGACTGCCCCAAGGAGCTAGGGACTGGGAGTTCCAGGCAAAATGCCACTGAGTCCTACTGCCCTTATTGAGACTCAGTAGATTTTCTTGATAAATGCTTCTCAATTTGTTATATATGCCTTTGGTCAATTTCCAGAGTCCTAAAATTGTTGTTTTTGACAATTCTGTCTAGTTGTTGTCTAGTTGAATTGGGGAAAGGATTTGCTGAGCTCCTCACTTAGCCATTCCAAGGGTCCATGCAGACTTCCTCTCAACCTCTGTGTCAATGTGTGTCTGCAAAGGGGTGATATTAAGCCAAGACCCTCAAACTTCCTCTTGATATCTGCTGATGGAAGCCTTAAGGCAAGCAAATGGGTGATTACTTTGAGTGTGGGTTCTCTCATCTTTGAGATGGAAAGTAGAATGAGAGGGACACCTTAGCCTAATATATATAATATGATTGAGGGATAAAACCAAAATAATACCCTGATTGTTTCAGTAGCTTCTGGAGCTAATATCACATATGCTCTTATAAAAGACCTTTGTCCTATCCTATCAGTCCTATCCTATCAGTCTGATAACTCTGTCCTATCCTATCAGTCTATATATATATATATATATATATACACACACACACACACACACACACACACACACACACACACATATATATATGAGAAGTAACATGGAATATAAAGAAATCTCCAAAATGTGTAAACAGAACTTTTCTGATACTCTGCTTAACTCTTTCTTGAGAGGTACCAAAACAATCTCAGGTATTCAAAAGCTTAGCCATTAACATTGCTTGGTGAATTGGAAAAAGAACCAATACTGAGGTTTACAGCAAACTTTAAATAGACCACTGTTTTCAAAATGTGGTCCTTACACAAGCTGCATTAGAAGCATCTATGATATTTCTTAAAATGTAGATTTCTAGGTCTCACCTCTATAGGTAAGGAATCAGAATCTATGGGGTATAAAGAAGAAATCTATATTTTAAAGAGGCAACCCAGGTAAATATTATGCATACAAAAGCATGAAAATCAGGTGCTTTTCTTTATCAACCCTATCCATTCTTACCCAAATTAGAATTAAATATATGGATTAAGAACCAAAATTGGGATGCTAAATACATATAGTAGTAATCTAGAGCATAGAACTTTAAGTAAATAATAATAACAAAAGATAAAAATTCTTCTTCCTCAAGGTGTGGACTTTCTTGGATCTTCTTTTTCCTGTTTGGATTGC
The DNA here is from genome assembly GCF_014898765.1 of Herpailurus yagouaroundi. Taxonomy (NCBI): domain Eukaryota; kingdom Metazoa; phylum Chordata; class Mammalia; order Carnivora; family Felidae; genus Herpailurus; species Herpailurus yagouaroundi. The sequence continues at coordinate 38,360,304 of NW_024412388.1, forward strand.
TTCTCCAAACTCACCTATAATATACTACTTCCCTTGATGAGATGTCCAGGTTGCCTCTTGGTTGGGAAGCAGTAGCTTTGGGAAAGGAGTTCACATTTATATTCTGTGTAATGGGCAAAAGAAGTCCTCACATGTTCACAGAATGTTTAGCCTAACTTACCAGGGTAAAAATCAGAAACTTCAGTCGAAAACTCAAATTAGCAATAAAACATATTCCATTATCTGGAGCTTGTTTCTTATACTGGCTTTTCAGGAAACTCAGGAAGGTAGAAGCCATATGGTAATCAGTGGTATAGCACCAAAGGATTCAGAGAACCTTCAGTTACATAACACTCACAATTTACATTCAATTTCTAATAGCACATTCTATGGCAACTGACATAGAGATTTAAAAAATCTTCATGAAATTTGCTACCATAATCTTGCAAAAATTTTACTATTACTAACACTTCTGAAATATTAGGCTAGAAGAACAACTTTTCTTAGGTTATTAAAAAAAAAAAAGCTTAGTCATTTCCCAAAATTATGGAAACTATTCTTTGAATGGAATGTGCTTGAAAATAAGTCCTGGATATGTGGGTTTGCAGGACAGACAAATATACTATAAATCTTAAGTAAAATGGAAAATATCACCCTTAATAAAATATATTTGTTTTCCTTGAAAAGTTGCAGTAATGTAATCATTAAAGTATTTTGTTGTTGTCGTTAAAGAGAGAGCATGCGTGCAAGCAAGGTAGGGGCAGAGGGAGAGAGAATCCGAAGCAGGTACCATGCTCAGCACAGAGCCAGACATGGGGTTCAATCCCACGACCCCAGGATCATGACCTGAGCTGAAATCAAGAGCTGGAAGCTCAACTGACCTAACCACTCAGCCTCCCCAGTAATTTAAGTATTTTAATAAGTTTTATGTAGGTAAACATAAAAATAAATAATAATTATCAATTTATGTCTAAATTTCCCACAAATCCAGCAGATTAAAAAGCAGGTTATTTTTATAGAAACTGTGAGAAAGATCTCTACATGCTGCATTAGTCCAGCTCATACCTATACTCTGGGTCACTGTCATAGGCAGAGTCTCTGTATAAAAGACCTCTTTTCAGCTCCAGTTCATCTTCTTTCTCTGGGTCTCTCTCATCCTGAAAAATTTAAAGATTTCCATTAATTCATTTTGCAATTAAAATGATCTCTATGTTTCTTTGGGAAATGCTCTCCCTCTCCCCCATTATAAGAAATGAATTGAATGCTTGGATTTCTTAAAAAGAAACAAAAGGGCAGTTGAGAATTTGTTATTCTGTCCAATAAAACAAATATGATTTTATTCTATTTATGCTAATATGGCTTATCAAAGACTAGACACTGGTAGATATTTCTTGCATCAATAAATGAACAGGAATGGGTACTGTGTCAAGATATGTAGTAAGATATGTAGTAATGTCTTACATATTGTCATGTGAACTCCTAAAAGATTGCACCTGCACTCTGAAGAATAAGTACCTGGGAAACTTATGTAGATGTAAGCATTCTAATACATACCTACTATTCATAAGCCAAAATGCACTAACAAGCCACAAGAATAAAAATGAAAGTCAAGGCAGTTAGAATCAAAATACATAGCTACTGAGGCGCCTGAGTGGTTCAGTCGGTTAGGCGTCCAACTTCGGCTCAGGTCATGATCTCACAGTTTTTGAGTTCAAGCCCTGCATAGGCTCTCTGCTGTCAGTGCAGAGCCTGCTTTGGATCCTCTGTCCCCTTCTCTCCCCCCAACTCCCACCTGCTCCTGCTGTCTGTCTCTCTCAAAAAACAAATAAACATTAAAATAATAAATAAAAAAAAAAGACATCGGGTTTTGAATCCCAGCTGGGCACCCAGGAGGCACAGGAGAACTGTGGAGCAGGACAGGATCACCATTGGCACTACTCTGCACGGGCTGCCTGAATAGCATGGTTTGAGACTCCCAGTCCGGGGAGGAGAGATTGGGGTGTCACCAATACCAACACAGAAGGGCTTCAAGAACAGGACAGTGGCCCCCAGTGGAGGTGGGACCCACTTACACCAAACCCCACCCCTCCATGCCTGGTAACTGCTTATCTACTGGAGCAGGACTGACACTGATTGAACTAGACAGTCTCTCATCCAGACCAGCACAGTCGCCAATACCAGGTACCAATAGACAAGTGTCCTATAGTTTTATATATTAGTCTGTTTTTTTTTTTAATTTTTAAATTTTTCTCTTTTCTTTCCTACTCTTCTATTTTCCCTTCTTTTTCTTTCTACCCTCCTCTTTCTTTCTTTTTTTTCCCCTTTGGAATCAGACTCATAGTTTCTGGTCAAGTCTTACTTTACATATATTTTTTTTCTTTCTTTTCTTTTCTTTTCTTTCTTTCTTTCTTTCCTTCTTTCTTTCCCTTTTCTGGTTGTTTGTTTCATCAGGCATTTTTACTCTATTCTTTTTATACCTTTTCTGTAACTCCTTCTTCTTCATTTTCCTATCTCTCACTGGATTAAGCCTTCTAGTTTTTCTAATTCTCTGACTGGTCTTTTTTTTTTCTTCACCCTCTTCATTTCTGTCTTTGTATGAGATAAGGTTCCTCCCATTTCCTTTTTTCCAAGGTTACTTCAATGAACAAATCAAAGCACAGCTGGTGGAAGGTCCAAACAATCCACCACTATGAGCAGTGGGACAGAGCAGCCAAATTTGCAACAACAAAGTCCATGCCAACACATTCCAAAAACACTTTCTGAAAGCCAGGTGCTGGACGGTGTATGACCCCTTTTTAATACAGCAGGACTCGCAGGTGCAGGACACATAACAAGCTATTAAAACATGTAAAAGACAGAAACCTAGCCAAAATGATAAAACAGAAGAATTCTCTTAGAAAGAAATTCCAGGAAGAAATGACAGCCAGGGAATTGCTCAAAACAGACATAAACAATATATCTGAACAAGAGTTTAGAATAAAAGTCATAAGACTAATAGATGGGCTTGGAAAAAAAAAAAGCATAGAAGAAAGAAGAGATCTACTGCTGCAGAGATCAAAGACCTAAGAAATAGTCATGATGAATTAAGAAATGTTGTAAATGAGATACAAATAAACTAGATGCAGTGACAGCAAGGATGGAAGAAGTAGAGGACAGAATAGGTGAAACAGAAGATAATATTGTGGAAAATGATGAAGCTGAAAAAAAGAGGGAAAGGAAATTACTAGACCATGAGGAAAGAATTAGAGACCTAAGTGATTCAATGAAACGAAATAATGTCTGTATCATAGGAGTTCCAGAGAAGAGAGAAAGGGGCAGAAGGTTTATTTGAACAAATTATAGCTAAAAACTTCCCTAATCTGGGGAAGGAAACAGGCATCCAACTCCAAGAGGCACAAAGAACTCCCTTCAATATCAGCAAAAACAGGTCAACAGTATAACATAATATAGTGAAATTGACAAAATACAAACATAAAGAGAGAATTCTGAAAGCAGCTAGGGACAAACTGGCCTTTACCTACAAGGGTAGACACATAAGGGTAGAAGCAGACCTGTCCACTGAAACTTGGCAGGCCAGAAGGAAGTGGCAGGAAATATTCAATGTGCTGAATAGGAAAACTATGCAGCCAAGAATCCTTCATCCAGCAAGGCTGTCATGCAGAATAGAAGGAGAGATAAAGGCTTTCCCAGATAAACAAAAACTAGAGGAGTTCATGACCACTAAACCAGCCCTGCAGGAGATCCTAAGGGGGGTACTCTGTGAGTGGAAAGCAGCAAAGACTATAAAGGTCCAGAGATATCACCACAAACACAAAACATACAGATAACACAATGGGACTAAATCCGTATCTTTCAATAATCACTCTGAATGTAAATGGACTAAATGCCCCAATCAAAAGACATGGGGTATCACAATGGATAAAAAAACAATATCCATCTATATGCTGCCTACAAGAGACTCATTTAAGACCTGAGGACACCTGCAGATTGAAAGTGATGGGATGGAGAACCATCTACCATGCTACTGGGTGTTAAAAGCAAGCTGGAGTAGCCATACTTATATCAGACAAAGACTGTAACAAGAGATGAAGAAGGGCATTATATCATTAAGGGGTCTATCCACCAAGAGCAGCTAGCAATTGTAAATGTTTATGCCCCCAACGTGAGAGAACACAAAAATATAAATGAATTAATCACAAACATAAATAAATGTATAGATAATAATACTGTGATTGTAGGGGACTTTAATACTCCAGTGACAACAATGGACAGATCATCTAAGCAGAAAAACAATAAGGAAACAATGGCTCTGAGTGACACATTGGGCCAGATGGACTTAACAGATATATTCAAAACTTTTCAACCAAAAGCAGAATATACATTCTTCTTGAGTGCACATGGAACATTCTCCAAAACAGATAACATACTCGGTCACAAAACAGCTCTCAACAAATATAAAAGGATTGAGATCATACCATTCATATTTTCAACCACAATGCTATGAAACTTGAAATCAACCAAAAGAAAAAATCTGGAAAGCCCCCAAATACATGGAGGTTAAAGAACATCCTACTAAAGAATGAATGGCTCAACCAGGATATTAAAGAAATTAAAAAATATACAGAAGCAAATGCAAATGAAAATACAATAGTCAAAACTCTTTGGGATGCAGCAAAGGCAATCCTAAGAGCAAAGTACATTGCAACTTAGGCCTATATTAAGAGGCAAGAAAGGTCCCAAATATATAACCTAACCCCACACCTAAAGAAACTAGAAAGGAACTAGCAGCAAAGAAACCCCAAAGCCAGCAGAAGAAGAGAAATAATAGAGATCAGAGCAGAAATAAACAATATAGAATCCAAAAACAAAACAAAACAAAAAACAAAAACATGAAACAGAACAGATCAATGAATCTAAAAGCTGGTTTTTTGAAAGAATAAACAAACTTGATAAACCCCTAGCCAGACTTAACGAAAAGAAAAGAGAGAGGACCCAAATAGATAAAATCACAAATGAAAGAGATCACAACTAACACCACAGAAATACAATTATTAGAAAATACTATGAAAAATATATAGTTATATGTTGCTATAGCCAACAAATTAGACAATCTGGAAGAAATGGACAAATTCCTAGATACCCACACACTACCAAAACTCAAAAGGGAAGAAATAGAAAATTTGAACAGACTCTCCCTGCTTCCCTCAACCAGAGAAGAAATTGAATTGCTTATCAAAAACCTCCCAACAAAGAGTCTTGGGCCAGATGGCTTCCCAGGGGAATTCTACCAGACATTTAAAGCAGAATCAATACCTATTCTTCTCAGGCTGTTCCAAAAAAATAGAAATGGAAGGCTTCCAGACTCATTCTATGAAGGCAGCAAGCATTACCTTGATTCCCAAACCAGAAAAAGACCCTATTAAAAAGGGGAATAACAGGCCAATATCCCTGATGAACATGGATGCAAAAATTCTTAACAAGATACTAGCAAATTGAATTCAACAGTATATTAAAAGAATTACTCACCATGATCAAGTGGGATTCATTCCTGGGCTGCAGGGCTGGTATAATATTCACAAATCAATCAATGTGATATATCACATTAATAGAAGAAAGGATAAGAACCATATGATTCTGTCAATAGATGCAGAAAAAGCATTGACAAAATACACATGCTTTGTTAATAAAAACCCTCATGAAAGTCGGGATAGAAAGAACACACCTTAACATCATAAAAGCCATGTATAAAAGACCCACAGCTAATATCATCCTCAATAAGGAAAAACGAAGAACTTTCCTCCTGAGATCAGGAACATGATAGGGGATGTCCACTCTCACCACTGTTGTTTAACATAGCATTGGAAGTCCTATCCTCAGTAATCAGTAATAAAACAAGATAAAAAGACATCTAAATTGGCAAAGAAGTCAAATTTTCACTTTTCACAGATAAGACGATACTCTACATGGAAAACCCAAGTCTCCACCAAAAAAATGCTAGAACTGATACATGAATTCAGCAGAGTTGTAGGATATAAAATCAATATATAAAAATCGGTTGCATTTCTATACAACAATAATGAAGCAACAGAAACAGATACCAAGGAATCAATCCTACTTGCAATTGCACAAAGAACCATAAAATACCTAGGAATAAACCTAACCAAAGAGGGAAAATATCTGGATGCTGAAAACTATAGAAAGCTTATGAAAGAAATTGAAGAAGACACAAAGAAATATTTTTCATCCCAGGCTCATGGAATGAAAGAACAAATATTGTTAAAATGTCTAGACTACCCAAAGCAATCTACACATTCAATGCAATCCTAATCAAAATAGCACCAGCATTCTTCACAGAGCTAGAACAAACAATCCTAAACTTTGTATGGAACCAGAAAAGACTCCAAATAGCGAAAGTAATGTTAAAAAAGAAAACCAAAGCTGGAGGTGTCACCATCCTGGACTTTAGCCTGTATTACAAAGCTGTAATCATCAAGACAGTATGGTATTGGCACAAAAACAGACACATAGACAATGGATTAGAGAACCCAGAAAAGAATCCACAAACATATAGTCAACTAATCTTCGACAATGCAGGAAAGAGTATCCATTAGAAAAAAAGTCTCTTTAGTAAATGGTGCTGGGAGAACTGGACAGTAACATGCAGGAGAATGAAACTGGACCACTTTCTTACATCATACACAAAAATAAGCTCAAAATGGATGGAAGACCTAAATGTGAGACAGGAAACCAACAAAATCCTACAGGAGAAAACAGGTAGCAACCTCTTGGACCTTGGCCACAGCATCTTCTTAAGTGACAGGTCTCTGGAGGTAAGGGAAATAAAAGCAAAAATGAACTACTGGGACCTCATCAAGATAAAAAGCTTCTGCACAGCAAAGGAAATAATCAACAAAACTAAAAGGCAACCAATGGAATGGAAGAAGATATTTGCAAATTATATATCAGATAAAGGATTAGTATCCAAAATCTATGAAGAACTTACCAATACCCAAAAAACAAACAATCCAGTGAAGAAATGGGCAGAAGACATGAATAGACACTTTTACAAAGAAGACATCCAGATGGCAGATACATGAAAAGATGTTCAACATCACTCATTATCAGGGAAATACAAATCAAAACCACCTTGAGATGCCACCTTACACAGGTCAGAGTGGCTAAAATTAACAACTCAGGAAACAACAGATTTTTGGCAAGGATGTGGAGAAAGAGGAACCTTCTTGTGCTGTTTGTGGGAATGCAAACTGGTATAGCCACTCTAGAAAACAGTGTGGAGGTTCCTCAAAAAATTAAACATAGAATTACCCCATGGTTGAGCAATAGCACTACTAGGAATTTGTCCAAAGGATACAGGAATGCTGATTCATAGGGGCATATATACCCCAATGTTTATATAGCAGTGCTATCAACAATAGCCAAAATATGGAAAGAGCCCAAATGTCCATCAATAGAAAAATGGATAAAGATGAAGTATATATGTACAATGGAATACTACTCAGTGATGAAAATGAATGAAATCTTGCCATTTGCAATAATGTGGATAGAACTGGAGGGTATTATTCTAAGTGAAATTAGTCACAGAAAGAGAGATATCATATAATTTCATTCACATGCGGAATTTGAGAAACTTAACAGAAGACCATAGGGGAAGGGAAGGAAAAAATTAGATACAGAGAGGGAGGCAAACCATAAGAGACTATTAAATACAGAGAACAAACTGTGGGTTGATGGGGGTGGGATTTGGGGTAGTGGGAAAAACAGGTGATGGGTATTGAGGAGGGCACTTGTTGGGATGAGTACTGGATGTTATATGTGAGTGATGAATCATGGGAATCTACTCCTGAAGCCAATACTGTATGTTGGCTAACTTGACAATAAACAAATTATAAAAAAGAACATATATTGCTAAAAAAATAATAAATAAACTCAGATCTAACTTTATTTACATTATACTGCCTCCTAGAATGTTAATGAGATCAACACACTCACCCCAGCCATGAGGCTACTCTCCTATAGGAAAATTAGGCTCAAACTTTCAGCTATATCTATTTTTCAGCTAACATGTACTGAGTTTTTTATGAGGGTGTTCTGAAACAAATAGTCCAGGAGAGATTTTTTTTAAGATTTCCATGAAGAAACATTTTTTTTCAGCAAAGGTCATTAATAAAATGAAACATTATTTAAGGAAGCTGTGGGCTCTCCTTCCCTGAAATTGGCACTAAATTAAATTTTCATTTTTTTTTTAAGTAGGCTTCACACCCAGTATGGAGCCCAACACAGGGCCTGAACTCACGACACTGATATCAAGAATGGAGCTGAGATCAGGAGTTGGATGCTGAACCAACTGAGCCACTCAGGCACCCCTAAAATGTTCTCGTAAGACTCCTTTAATCAATGATCACTACCTTATGCATGTGATTGACATCATAGTTAGATTATCCCTGAGATAAAAAATAAAAGGTATCTATTCATGCTTGCAAACTGAAAAATTTAGGGAAAAAGTGGTTAGTTTAAGACATAGCCAGAACTAAAAGGCAGTGATCTCACTAATTACATAGTATTTAAATACACACCTGTCATTCTCAAATGAAATTCTCATATACAGTTAAAATATCTGTAAGGTGGATTTTATTGCTATAAAATTCAACATATTATTTATAGTAAATTGTGTACAAGGATAAGAATTTAAATAGAATTTGATCATTGGTTCTAATATGCATTATCACCTTGGACAAATCAGTTAACCTTAATGGCTTTAATTTCCTAATACATAGTATAATGAAAATTTAGGTAGAATTGCTCAAAGTCAAAAGGATAAGAAGGTGAAGAGCTGACCTTCATTAAACTGAGGTTTTTCTAATTCTATAACCTGGTTTATATTATAAGTGAATAGAGAATAACAAAGTCTAAAGGGAAGACCACTTGAAGAATCTCACATGGTAACTTTGACTAATTGTTAGAGGTGGAATGCAAAAAAGTATGTATGATGGTCCTGCAAGAAATTTTAAGGGGGACTCCCCGAGGAAAGAAAAGATGAAAATACAAATACATACATACGTACCAAAAGCAACAAAGATTAGAAAGGACCAAAGAACACCACCAGAAACTCCAACTCTACAAGCAACATAATGGCAATAAATTCACATCTTTCAGTACTCACTCTAAACGTCAATGGACTCAATGCTCCAATCAAAAGACATAGGGTAACAGAATGGATAAGAAAACAAGATCCATCTATATGCTGTTTACAAGAGACCCACTTTAGACCTAAAGACACCTTCAGATTGAAAGTAAGGGGATGGAGAACCATCTATCATGCTAATGGTCAACAAAAGAAAGCCAGAGTAGCCATACTTATATCAGACAATCTAGAGTTTAAAATAAAGACTGTATCAAGAGATGCAGAAGGGCATTATATCATAATCAAGGGGTCTATAGACCAAGAAGACCTAACAATTGTAAACATTTATGCGCCAAAGGTGGGAGCACTGAAATATATAAATCAATTAATCACAAACATAAAGAAACTCATCAGTAGTAATACCATAGTAGTGGGAGACTTCAACACCCCACTCACAGCAATGGACAGATCATCTAATCAAAAAGTCAACAAGGATACAATGGCTTTGAATGACACACTGGACCAGATGGACTTAACAGATATATTCAGAACATTTCATCCTAAAGCAGCAGAATATACATTCTTCTCCAGTGCACATGGAATGTTCTCCAGAATAGACCACATACTGGGACACAAATCAGCTCTCAGCAAGTACAAAAAGATCGAGATCATACCATGCATATTTTCAGACCACAACACTATGAAACTCAAAATCAACCACAAGAAAAAAATTTGGAAAGGTAACAAATACCTGGAGACTGAAGAACATCCTACTAAAGAACGAATGGGCTAACCAAGAAGTTAAAGAGGAAATTAAAAAGTATATGGAAGCCAATGAAAATGATAACACCACAACCCAAAACCTCTGGGATGCAGCAAAGGCGGTCATAGAGGAAAGAATATAGCAATCCAGGCCTTCCTAAAAAAGGAAGAAAGATCTCAGATACACAACCTAATCTTCCACCTTAAAGAGCTGGAAAAAGAACAGCAAATAAAACCCAAAACCAGCAGAAGACAGGAAATAATAAAGATTAGAGCAGATTAATGCTATCGAAACCAAAAGAACAGTAGAAGAGATCAATGAAACCAGAAGCTGGTTCTTTGAGAGAATTAACAAAATTGATAAACCACTAGCCAGGTTGATCAAAAAGAAAAAGGAAAGGACCCAAATAAATAAAAAATCAAGAATGAAAGAGGAGAGATCACAACCAACAGAGCAGAAATAATAACAATAATAAGAGAATATTATGAGCAATTATACGCCAATAAAATGGGCAATATGGAAGAAATGGACAAATTCCTAGAAACATATACACTACCAAAACTGAAACAGGAAGAAACAGAAAATTTGAACATACCAATAACCAGTAAGGAAATCAAATCAGTAATCAAAAATCTCCCAAAAACAAGAGTCCAGGGCCAGATGGCTTTCTAAGGAGAATTCTACCAAACATTTAAGGAAGAGTTAACACCTATTCTCATGAAGCTGTTCCAAAAAATACAAATGGAAGGAAAACTTCCAAACTCATTCTATGAAACCAGCATTACCTTGATTCCAAAACCAGAGACCCCACTAAAAAGAACTATAGACCAATTTCCCCGATGAACATGGATGCAAAAATCCTCAACAAAATATTAGGCAGCCAGATCCAATAATACATAAAAAAAAAATTATTCACCACAACCAAGTGGGATTTATACCTGGGATGCAGGGCTGGTTCAATATCAGCAAAACAATTAACGTGATTCATCACATCAATACAAGAAAGGACAAGAACCATATGATCTTCTCAATAGATGCAGAGAAAGCATTTGACAAAATACAGCATGCTTTCTTGATAAAAACCCTCAAGAAAGTAGGGATAGAAGGATCATACCTCAAGATCATAAAAGCCATATATGAATGACCAAATGCTAGTATCATCCTCAATGGGGAAAAACTGTGAGCTTTCTCCCTAAGGTCAGGAACGAGACAGGGATGTCCACTCTCGCCACTGTTATTCTACATAGTATTGGAAGTCTTAGCCTCTGCAATCAGACAACACAAAGAAATAAACAGCATCCAAATCGGCCAGGAGGAGGTCAAACTTTCACTCTTCGCAGATGACATGATACTCTACATGGAAAACCCTAAGGACTCCACCAAAAAACTGCTAGAACTGATTCATGAATTCAGCAATGTTGCAGGATATAAAATAAACGCACAGAAATCGGTTGCATTCCTATACACCAACAATGAACTAACAGAAAAAGAAATCAAGGAATCGATCCCATTTACAATTGTACCAACAACCATTAAATACCTAGGAATAAATCTACCCAAAAAGGTGAAAATCCATACACTGAAAACTATAGAAAGCTTATGAAAGAAATTGAAGAAGACACCAAAAAAATGGAAAAATATTCCATGCTCCTGGATAGGAAGAACAAATATTGTTAAAATATCAATACTACCCAAAGCAATCTACACAATCAATGCAATCCTAATCAAAATAGCACCAGCATTCTTCACAGAGCTAGAACAAATAATCCTAAACTTTGTATGGAACAAGCAAAGACCCCAAACAGCCAAAGCAATCTTGAAAAAGAAAACCAAAGCTGGAAGCATCACAATCCCAGACTTAAAACAATACTACAAAGCTGTAATCATCAAGACAGTATGGTATTGGCACAAGAACAGATACTCAGATCAATGGAACAGAATAGAGAACCCAGAAATGGACCCACAGACATATGGCCAACTAATCTTTGACAAAGCAGGAAATAATATCCAATGGAATAAAGACAGTGTCTTCAGCAAGTGGTGCTGGGAAAACTGGACAGTGACATGCAGAAGAATGAACCTGGGCCACTTTCTTACACCATTCACAAAAATAAACTCAAAATGGATGAAAGACCTAAATGTAAGACAGGAAGCCATCAAAATCCTTGAGGAGAAAGCAGGCAAAAACCTCTTTGATCTCGGCCGCAGCAACTTCTTACTCAACACGTCTCTGGAGGCAAGGGAAAAAAAGCAAAAATGAACTACTGGGACCTCCTCAAAATAAAAAGCTTCTGCACAGTGAAGGAAACAATCGGCAAAATTAAAAGGCAACTGACAGAATGGGAGAAGATATTTGCAAATGACATATTAGATAAAGGGTTAGTAACCAAAATCTATAAAGAACGTATCAAATTCAACACCCAAAAAACAAATAATCAGTGAAGAAATAGGCAAAAGACATGAATAGACACTTACCCAAAGAAGACATCCAGATGGCCAACTGACACATGAAAAAATGCTCAACTTCACTCATCATCAGGGAAATACAAATCAAAACCACAATGAGATACCACCTGACACCTGTGAGCTTTAACAACTAAGCTAACATTAACAACTCAGGCAACAACGGATGTTAGTGAGGATGGGGAGAAAGAGGATCTCTTTTGCATTGTTGGAGGGAATGCAAGCTGGTGCAGCCACTCTGGAAAACAGTATGGAGGTTCCTCAAAAAACTAAAAATAGAACTACCCTACGACCCAGCAACTGTACTACTAGGTATTTATCCAAGGGATATAGGTGTGCTGTTTCAAAGGGACACGTGTACCTCCATGTTTATAGCAGCACTATCAACAATAACCAAAGTATGGAAAGAGCCCAAACGTCCATTCACGGATGAATGGATAAAGAAGATGTGGTATATACATACAATGGAGTGTTACTCGGCAATCAAAAAGAATGAAATCTTGCCATTTGCAACTACGTGGATGGAACTGGAGGGTATTATGTTAAGTGAAATTAGTCAGTCAGAGAAAGGCAAATATCACATGACTTCACGCACATGAGGACTTTAAGAGACAAAACTGATGAACATAAGGGAAGGGAAACGAAAATAATATAAAAACAGGGAGGAGAACCAAACATAAGAGACTCATGGAGAACAAACAGAGGGTTACTGGAGGGGGTGTGGGAGGGGGGATGGGCTAAATGGGTAAGGGGCACTAAGGAATTTACTCCTGAAATCATTGTTGCACTATATGCTAACCAATTTAGATGTAAATTTAAAAAAAATAATAAAATTTTTAAAAAAGTATGTATGATGGATAATTATATATGTCAATTTGGCTCAGGCTTGGTGCCTAGATATTTGGCTGAACATTATTCTGGACACTTCTGTGAGGCTTTTATGGTTGAGGTTAACAGTGCATGAATGGACTTCCATAATGTGGGTTGGCCTCATCCAGTCAGTTGAAGGCCTCAATGGGCCAAAGACTGCCCTCCCCCAAGGAAAAAGGAATTCTGCCAGTAGACTGCCTTTGGATTTGAACTACAACTTCCCCGAGCATTGGGCCTATCTCATCAGATTTTGGACTCATCAAGCTCACAATTGCATGAGCCAATTCTTTAAAATTCCTCTTTGTCTCTCCATATATGCACATATGTATACACATATGTATATATATGTCTACACACACACACACACACACACACACAATGTTCTGTTGTTTCTGTTTCCCTGGAGAATCCTGATTCATACACTATGAGAATGAGAAACTCCTACAACATACTAGTTCGGAGACTTCAGTACTTTACTTCCACCATGGATAGAACAGTCAAGACAGAAGATCAACAAAGAAATAGAAGATGTGAATCAACTAGACTTAACATCTATAAACACGCTACCAGAGAATAGCAGAATATACATTTTTCTCAAGTACACATGAAAAATTCTTCAGCAGAGACCTTACATTAAACCATAAAGTGAGTTTCAATAAATTTAAAAGGGCTTAAATCATACAAAGTATGTTATCTAGCCATAGTGAAATAAAATTAGCAAATTAAAATCTTTATTGAAAACTCTCCTATAAAGATGGGCTTATTTAAAATAGTTAAGATATGGGGCATGTAGGTGGCTCAGTCGGTTAAGCATCCGACTTTGGCTCAGGTCATGATCTCACAGTTTGTGGGTTTGAGCCCCACTTCGGGCTCTGTGCTGACAGACAGCTCAGAGTCTGAAGCCTGCTTCAGATTCTGTGTCTCCCCCTCTCTCTGTCCCTCCCCACTTGTGTGCTCTCTCTCAAAAATAAATAAACATTAAATAAATAAATAAAATAAAATATTTAAGAAATAATCTCACACAAACTCTTCTAGAGAATGATTAGGAATATTTCCCAAATCATTTTTATGAGGCCAGCCAAAACTTAAGGAAGACATTACAAGAAAGCAAACTTACAGACCAATCACAATCACTAACTTAGATGTAAAAATACTCGGTAAAGCATTAACAAATTGAAACCAGGTATATATATATTTTAAAAAGTTATGACCAAGAGTTTTGTTCCAAACATGCAAGCATGGTTTAACACTTGAATAATCAAGTAAGCAATTTACCACATTTAAATAAACCTAATTTTTTAAAACCTTTATTTATTTATTTTGAGAGAGAGACAGAAAATGAGCTGGGGAGGAGCAGAGAGAGAGAAGGAGACAGAGAATACCCAGCAGGCTCTGCTGAGAATGAGGAGCCCAATACGGGGCTCGATCCCCACCATGACCTGAGTTGAAATCAAGAGTCGGATGTTTAACCGACTGAGCCACCCAGATGCCCCTTACCACATTAAATAAAGAGGAATAGCATATAATGACACCCACAGATGCAGTGTCATAAAATCCATATACTTACAGTAAAAAAAAATTTTTTTAACTTACAGAAAACAAAGAATAGAAGGAACTTCTGTAACGTGGCAAAGAATACCCACAAAAAATGTACAGCATGCTTCATACTTAATGTTTAATTATAAAAAGCTTCCTCTTTGGGTGGCAAACAAGAAAGGATGCCCTGTATCACCACTTCTGTTTGATATTGCTTTGGAAACCCTAGATAGTGTAATAAGGCAAGAAAAAGAAATAAAAAGCATTAAGACTAAAGAGGGAGAAATAAAAATATCACTATTTACATTATATATATACACACACACATAAAAAAAAACTACTGTCTATTAACATTAATATGTGAATGTAAGGTCACTGGATACAAGATTGTTGTATAAAAATATAATATAGTCATTATACCAAGAACGAATGGAAGACACAATTTTAAAGTATACAACTTATAATAGTATTAAAGTATCAAACATCTAAGAACAAATCTACCAAAAGAAATATAAGAATTCTAAAACTACAACATAATCAGGAGAAATTTAATATCTAAATTAATTTAAAAAGACACCACTACTGGAAGACTCAACATTGGTAAAATGTCAGTTCTCCCCTAGTGAAAGCACACATTCAATAAAATCCTGGCCAAAATCATAGCATGTTTTTTAAAACAGACCAGCTGATTTTGGAATGCAAATGGAAATTCAAAGAACAAGGAACAGTAAGCAAGAACACAGCTGAAAAACCTATGCTTTAGGTATCAAAAGTTATCATAAACTTATAGCAATTGAGAGAATATGATGTTAGTACAAAATGAGTCAAATGAACACAACAGAAGAAAATCCAGCAACAGACACATATATATACAGTCCTAATGGAATAGAATAGAATCCAGGACCATCTCCATGTAAACAGGGTAAGGAAAAAATGGTCATTTGAAAAAAAGATGATGGACCATAAACATAAGGGAAAAAATAAACCTTCATCCAAATCTCACACTATACATACAAATCAAATCCACATGCATTGTAAATCTAATGTAAAAGGCAACATGACAAAAGATTTTTTAAATAGGGAAATATATTCAGAATCATAGTTGGCCTAAGTTTTCCTATATGAATGTAAAGAAAGCACTAATCAAAATACCAACCAAAAGGAGAGGAAAATTGGGCTACATTAAATTAAGAACTTCTATCCACATAAGGACTCTTACTAAGAAAACTAACATACATGTCACAGACTGGAATATATTCATAACATAGCACATGCCCATCAGAAAATGTCCAGGAATTAAAAGACTTTAAGAGGTATATGGTACACAGACAACAAGTCTAACATATGCTTTTTGAGAAGCACTACAAAGGCCAAACTGGATAAACAAGAGACAATCACAGCTAAGTGCATAATAGTAAACTGTTGAAAAGAAATGACAAAGAAAAAAATCTTAAGGAAATTCTAGGAAGATGTTAGTGACAATGTGTGGTATGCAGAATAATGGTTCCCAAAGATGTCCATGCCTTAATTCTCAGAATCAGTGAACATATTACCCTACATAACAGTAGGGAATTTTGCAGATTTGATTAAGGTTAAGGATCTTGAGAAAGGAAGATTACATCAGATCATCTATGTGGACCCAATCTAATCAAATGAGTTCTTAAAAGCAGAAAAATCTTTCATGGTTATGGTCATACAGAGGGAGATGTGATTAAGAATAAGGGTAAAGGATGGGGTGCCTGGGTGGCTCAGTAGGTTAATATCCAACTCTTGATTCTGGCTTAGGTCATGATCTCACGGTTCGTAGGATCAAGCCCCATGCCAGGCTCTGTGCTGTCAGCATGGAGATTGCTTGGGATTCTCTGTCTCCCTCTCTCTATCTCTCCCCTGCTCTCTCACTCTTTCTCAAAAATAAATAAATAAATATTAAGGAAAAAAAAGAATATAGCCATTTGCTGGCTTTGCAAATGGAGCAAATGGCCGCATGCCAAGGAATACGAGTGGTCACCAGAAATTGATCCTTCGTTGGAAACTCTATAAAGAAAACAGCTCTGCTGATACCTTGATTTTAGCCCAGTGAGACCCATGTAAGGTCTATAGAAATGTAAGATAATCAATTTGAACTACTAAGTTTGTGGCAATTTGTTATGGTAGCAATAAAAAAATAATACTTAGCACAAATCCCTTCGTAAAAACATACAGAAATGGTTTTGGGGTTAGATGGAATAATTCACGACAGACAAATACTCATGCTGAAAACTAGAAAAGACAGAAAAAGGGGCTCCTGGGTGGTTCAGTCAGTTAAGCGTCCAACTTCGGCTCAGGTCATGATCTCATGGTTAGTGGGTTCGAGCCCCGGGTCAGGCTCTGTGCTGACAGCTATGAGCCTGGAACCTGCTTCAGATTCTGTGTCTCCCTCTCTCTCTGCCCCTCCCCTGCTTGTGCTCTGTCTCTTTCTCTCTCAAAAATAAACATTAAATTTTTTTTAAACAAGACAGAAAAAAATAAAAATTTATGTTTTAAGTTATTAGAAAGGTACAGAAAAAAAGAAGGCTAGTGATACATTTCAGAGGAGAGAAACTTTCAAACGTGGACTGATGATCTGCACTTCCATTTTTCTTCAAAGCATTTGCACATCCTGAGCATGGGCTAGATGCTGAGAACCAGGACTTATATTAGATTAGAACAAGGGTCAATGCTGTGATGCAGAAAAACCAATAACATTTTTGATGGTTGTATGAGAGTGGAATGATGTAACTAGAGTATTACGAGGCCTTAGATGCACAGTTTCTCAATTATGACATTTATTGATTTATGAAGCTGTGTAAAACTAGAGGGTATGAAGTTAACCCCAAAATATTGGAAAAGTAGAGTGAATGTTCCTACAGTTTCATGGTACTTAAGAGAGAAAGACCGACCAGAGTTAGAGGCCCTAAAACACAAGCAGCAAAAACCCTGGAGATAGTATGAACACTTAAGAACCTGTAACTGTTTTTAAACTGGAAACACTTGACAATCTGGGACTAGCTAGGCTAAAAAAAAATCTGGTCTTGGCTCAGGCAAAGGCTATTTCTGGGGATGGAGCATCCAGCAGAACTTTTTGTAAATCACATCAAGCTCAAGAAGTAAAATTGCGAACTGGAAGAACCTCAAACACAGAAGTGTCTTGTCACAGTATTTGCCAAATTATGAAGCTATGCCAGGTTGGGAGCAATAAGCTAATCCAAAAATGACTGAAAAGTGAAAGATCCATGCCATACATTTAGATGGTAATTAAAAGACAAATATCAGGGGCGCCTGGGTGGCTCAGTCGGTTGAGCGTCCGACTTCAGCTCAGGTCACGATCTCGTGGTCCATGAGTTCGAGCCCCACGTCGGGCTCTGGGCTGATGGCTCAGAGCCTGGAGCCTGCTTCCGATTCTGTGTCTCCCCCTCTCTCTGCCCCTCCCCCGTTCATGCTCTGTCTCTCTCTGTCTCAAAAATAAATAAAAACGTTAAAAAAAAATAATAATAATAAAAAAAAAGACAAATATCTGTCAGGAAAAAAAAACAACATCATCTATCCTGAGGGCACCTGACTTCTGGGAGGAGCTAGAACCAGTCACAGAGCTGGTGCTGGCAGACAGACATCTTGGTGACTATGTAGAGCTGATGTCACAAACACAGAGATGAGAGGGGACTCAAATACATGAATATTTTCTGATGGTTCCTGGTATGGAAGTACAAGGCACTGAGCCTAAACTTTCTGAGAAGCAGGACACAAATTGCCTCAGTTTTTTGGTACTGAGAAGACAAAGACCTGAAAAACTCCAACTTGAAAGCACCATAGGCCAATGACCAAAAACAAGGGCTGCTGAAGTGAGATTTAGCAAAAGTTTGATTAAGGATAAACTGAGATTTCCCAAAACATCAATATTGCCTCAACCCAGTTTGATCTCTTTTGAACAAGTTTAGCCCTGATGTTCCCTGCCTAGGAAAGGAAAAAGGGAACCCTCTCATCACCTGGAAAGATCTTAAGTTCTTTTAAAAATTGGGGCACCTGGGTGGCTTAGTCAATTGAGTGTCCGACTTGGGCTCAGGTCATGATCTCACAGTTTGTGTCTTCGAGCCCCGCGACGGGCTCTGTGCTGACAGCTCAGATCCTGGAACCTGTTTCTGATTCTGTGTCTCCCTCTCTCTCTGCTCCTCCCCTGCTCACACTCTATCTCTCTGTCTCTTAAAAATAAATAAATGTCAAAAAGATTTTTAAAAATGTCTAGAATTTAATTATGAAATAAATGGTACAGTCACGACAGTACAACTGGTAAGCAAGGGTAAAAAAGACAAAAAAAGCAGATCACAAATATAATCCCGGTACTGGAATTAGGAGATTAAGCACTTTAAAGTAAACTTGATCAGTATGTTCAAGAAAATAGATAAAAAACTGGACAAAATAGACACAAAGGTTAAGGATTTCCAAAAACACTGACATTTATAAAAATTAATCAGAAAGACATTTTATATCTAAACATAAATAGTAGAAATAAAGAATTTAGTAGTTGGGTTTAACAATGTATTGGAAACAGTAGAAGACAAGATCAATGAACTAGAATGTATGTTTCTAGGAAATGTTAATAAAAGAGAAAATAAAATGACAAATACAGAAAGAAGTGCAAGAAACTGAGGGAGATAATCAAAAGGTCTAACAGATGTAACTGGACCAAGAAGTAAGGAATAAAGGTATAGCACATTTGAAGAAATAAAGGGCTAGAATTTCCAAAATTAATTTAAGTCATGAATTTAGATTCAAGAAACTCTGATCAGGGTTAATACATAAACCAAATCTTTCAAAACCAAGGACAAGAGAAAATACTAAAAGAGGCCACAGATAAAAGACACTACTTTCAAGGAAGCAAGAGTAAGACTGACAACAGACTTCTCAAGGAAATAATGGAAGTCGTAAGATAACAAAATGATATTTTTATATTTATTTATTCATTCATTCATTTATTCATTTATTCATTTATTTAGTAGGCGTCATGCCCAGTGTGGAGCCCAATTCAGGGCTTGAACTCACGACCCCGAGATCAACACCTAAGCAGAAATCAAGAGTCAGACGCTTAGCTTCTGAGCCACCCAGGTGCCCCACAAAATGTTATTTTTAAAGTAAGGGAAGAAAAACATCTGCCCACATATACATCTATGCCCAGTGAAGAAAAATCCAACATAGATTTAGTGGATATGTAAATAAACAAATAAGTACTAAAAAGAAGTAAATAAAAATGAGAAAATTCTCCAACAGCAGGCCCATACAAAAAGCCCTAATGGGAATTCTTAGGGCAAATGGGAAATGATTCAAAATGAAAACAGAATTCAAAACTAAAATGCAACCAAAAAAGGATGAATATGTAGGCAAATGTAAGTGAAGATTTCTATACAAAATAATAGTATCAACGCACTGTGGAATCTAAAATACATATAGATAAAATGTATCACAACAATAACTTTAAAGAAGCAAGGGATTTAAATGGAGTGTAAATGTTCTAAAATTATCAAAAAACTAGTAAAGAAAAATTGTATGAGATTACAATAGAGGATACAAGTATTTAATATATATACATATATTTTGAAAGAATAGTAAGCAAATATATACCCTATGAGTTAAAAGAAGGAGAAAAGGGAATAAAAATATCTTAGTTAAGGGAGACATGCAGGAGATTTAAAAATAAACATGAACAGATCTGTCAGATAGAAAAATAGCAAGATAATGATACAAACCCAACAATATCAGTAATTAAATGATAACATAATAATTAAATGATAAAGGGAAAGACTGACTACTATAAAACCCAACTATAAAAGACACACATCTTCAATATAAGGATACAGAAAGGGTGATTGTAAAAGAGTGAAAAACACCAATTAACATTAACCAAAAGAAAGTTGATAGGACTATAATAATATCAGACTAACTACATTTGAAGGCAAGAAGCTTTCCTAGAGGTAAAGACATTTCACAATAATAATAGGTCAATTAACCAGAACAAAAAACACAATCTAAACCTGTATGCATCCAAAACAGTTTCAGCATATGCAAAGCAAAACCATACTGCATTACCAATTCATACCCTCTGGAATACCTATAATGGGAAAATAAAACCCAGAAAATACAGTGTGTTAACAAGGATGTAGAAAACCAGAACTCTCAACCATACTGAGACACTTTGAAAATGTGTTTCAACACTGAAACACTTTGAAAAACTCTTTGGCAGCATCTTCTACAGAAGAATACACATTCTGTAGGACCCAGCAATTCCATTTTAGGTATATATCCAACAGGAATACATATATATGTTCATCAAGGAAGATATACAGTAATGGTGATAGCAGTACTATTAGTATTAGCCTCAAAAAGTAGAATTAACTGATAAATTTTGCTACTCTTATTGGAATACTATAAGGCAAGGGGTGGCAAACTATAAGGACCAAATAGTATTTATGTTCAGCTTTGCAAGTTATGGGCTCTTTGTCACAATTACTCCCCTCTGCTGTTGTAGCTTGAGAACAGCCATAAATAATACATAAGTAAATGGGTCTATCTATGTTCCAATTAAACTTTATTTAAAATTTAAAAGTCTGGAATTCACCAGTGGGCCATAGTTTGCTGACTCCTGCTATACAGTAATAAAAATGAAACACATGCATGTCACAAACATAATAATCAGCCAAAGAGACCAAATATAAAAGAATATATACCATATGATTCCACTTCTGAAATGTTCAAAAACACATAAAACTAGCCTATATGTTGTTAGATATTAGAATAGTAGGTTTCGTAGTGACTGAGAAGAGGCACCAGAGGCATTTCTGGGGGGCTGGTAATGTCATGTCTCTGACCTGGATGCTATTCACCCACGAGGGTTCACTTTTTATTTTTTATTTATTTATTTATTTATTTTTTAGAGCATGTATCAGAATTTTATTCCATTTTAAGGCTGAATAATATTCCATTGTTAGGACATTTTTTGATTATTCTTTTTTTTTCAATATATGAAATTTATTGTCAAATTGGTTTCCATACAACTCCCAGTGCTCATCTCAAAAGATGCCCTCTTCAATACCCATCATCCACCCTTCCCTGCCTCCCACCCCCCATCAACCCTCAGTTTGTTCTCAGTTTTTAAGAGTCTCTTATGCTTTGGCTTTCTCCCACTCAAACCTCTTTTTCTTTTTTCCTTCCCCTCCCCCATGGATTTCTGTTAAGTTTCTCAGGGTCCACATAAGAGTGAAAACATATGGTATCTGTCTTTCTCTGTATGACTTATTTCACTTAGCATAACACTCTCCAGTTCCATCCACGTTGCCACAAAAGGCCATATTTCATTCTTTCTCATTGCCACGTAGTACTCCATTGTGTTTTTTAAAGACTCACTGTGCCACAAAACTTAGAATTAAAGTACATTATACTGAAATAAAATTTTAAAAATTACCTAGAAGAGCAGTACTAAAAAATCCATGGGAAACATCTGCAATAAAATTAAGGGACAAGATATTCCCATGAACCCAAAATATCAGGAGACATGCATAGATCTCCAGTAGATAATAGAGATGGTAACACCATCTGTTGAAATCAGAGGAAAGCATTGAGGCATCTGATAAACCAAATAACTTCAAAGTAACAAAATGGAGTATTCACTCAAAAGGCTGGTGGGCCAATTTAAGAACAGAAACTGAAATTGGAAGAGGTTTTCTCACTTTCATAGTGATGAGTACAAAGGATTTACAATAAATTCTGAAGGAGCTGGAGCAGTGAGATCCATTAACTCTCAAAACTAACACTCCAAAGTCACCTTCCAAGATAAAACTTTACATTGAGTATAAACATTTGGAAAAAGAATACACATTGAACAGGGGAATAAAAGCAAAGGAAAGAAAAATTCTATATAAAAGTTGGGAAGAAAAAGAAAGCCAGGAAATCTCAGAAACTAAGCTGCCATGCTTATTCTAGAATAAATGATGAGACAGAAAAAAGAGCTCTCAAACTACATATTTAGAAAAGTTAATCTAAATCATGTATCTCTTTCTAAAAGTTCAAAATAATCATTATAAATGGTTTAAATTTCATAAAAAGCTTTAAGGGAGGTGGGGGGAGGCCAAATAAGATGCCCTCAATGAAAACATGCCAGAAGACATGTTCACAAAACAGATGGCAGGCAAATGTATTACCTGTATCCTCATAACTTGACAATTTGTCTTCCCAAGAGTAAATGATCTTATGAGAGAAAAAGACAGAAGCTTCAATGTCTTTTTGATCTAGCCTCAGAAGTCATACACTGTTATTTTTGCAACAATCTATTGTTTACACAGATTAGCCCCATTCATGTGTGGTGGGAGGTAACTACACAGGGGTGGGAATACTAGTAGGCAAAAAATCACTGGTAGCCATCTAAAAGGTTTATTATAACCCAGAAGTAAAAGAACAAAGCTAAAAGTCCTTAAAAATAGTATATATTAAGAAATCAGAAAAAAAATTTAATGAGATGATAAAAGTCAGAAAAATAAGAAATTAAACAGAAATAAGTTTGGAAAGGAAAAGTAAACTAGAAGATATATAAAAGTGAATGAATAATAATGTCATAAGAGAAAATGATGAAAAGGAAAAAATCATTTGATTTTAAGAAAAATAAAAGTATGAAAAGAATTTGAGACAGGGAAAAATACATATCATTTGCAAATAAGATCCAACATACATATAATGGAAGTTCCAGAAAGAAAGGCAAAAGAAAGAAAGAAAGAAAGAAAGAAAGAAAGAAAGAAAGAAAGAGAAAGAAAGAAAGAAAAAGAAAGAGGAGGAGAGGAGAGGATACAGGAGAGGAGAAGGAAACAGAATATATACAAAAAGTTATCATTTAAGAGAATATTCATAAAAATATTGAAAATATAATAAAAGACACATGATGTACAATGGAAAAAAATCAATCCAGAATAATCAACACCATCATGTATGCTGCTATTATTACTAACTTTAAAAATGAAGGAAAAAAAAAACCCCTGAATTTCCAGGCTAAAAAACCAAGTCACTCACAAAGGAAAGAAATTGGATTTTAAGTAGATTTGGAAAACAAGATTCTGTATCACAATCAAGTAACGTATTTATAATAAAGAAAATGTAAGCCAAGGAATTTATATCTAGCCAAAGTAACTTTGAGGCATAAAGACTACAAACAAAATATTATCATGCAACTCAGGTGACATTTATCCCATGAGCCTTTCCTTAGTAATCTATTAGAGAATGAGTTTCAGACAACTAATTGGAGAAGACACTGCCATAAAAGAGTAAACATTAAGTATTTAGATGTAGAACTCTAAATGAAATATATGAAGGAGAGAATATAGTATATAATGGAATATATATATAATATAATGGAATGTGCTCTGAAAATGTAGATGAGTACAGTTGTGAAAAAGTGGAAAGCAGAAAATGTGGAAGGCATATGTAAAAAAATTCTTTAACTGTCTTCAATAATTATATCTTTGATGGTAATTTGCTATTTTTGTTCTGAGATCATTTTGTTAACAAAGTAAATAAGGACTTGGGTTAGATTCTAATTTTATTACCTTGAATGCATCTGAATTCATGACTCCTGGATTCCGGGATAAAGTCTAAATATCTTAGCCTGCCTTTCCATGATTTGGCCCAACAAGGACCTTCTGCTCTACCTGGATTATTCCTTACAATTTCCACATGGAGTTTTGTCTAAAAACATGCATTTCTGTACAGGACAGCCTGATAAGATTAAGTCACATTTACTCTTATTTTTTACTCTTATTTCTGCTATTTAAAGCATCTAGGCATTGGAATGGCTACACAGAGTGAGCAAGTGAGAGAGAATATGAATGAATCAGGAATTATGTGCCTGATGATGAAAGACATAGCATGACTCCACCTTTGCTTATATTTAAAAGGGATTTTTAAATAACTACATATTGTCATTTGTACTCAATGTGGCAATCACTGTGTTTAATTGTAATGTTTACTTTATTCAATGTACCTACTGATGTGGTTGGGTATTAATTTACTGTTTTCTATTTATCCTACCTATCCTATATTCTGTGTTTCCCTCTAGTACCTTATTTCCGTCAAAAGGCACTAGCGTCTAGAATTTTTAGATACACTAGCAAAAGGACTGGGATCTTTGTTGAAGTGATCTTACATTTTCTTGAATAAATGTGAAAATCAAAATGGTGGGTGTTTGCTACCTTTTTAACTAGATTTTATTTTCAACTGAATCTTTCCTGATCAGACTTTCATTAGCTTGTTTGAAATAAGTTCTCTTAATTTTTTAATGATTACCAAACTTCCAACACATTATGTTTTACCTCTCCTCTGTACTAATCAAATGTTTAGTGATTCATAAAGGACTTTTTCACGGTCTCAGAAGAGGTTGATATTTAAATAAAATCTTTGTGAAGTGAAAAAACAAAAAAAAACACACCCTTTTTTTGTAAATTGTAAAATTCTTTGTGAAGTAAAAAAATAAAATTTAAAAACCCTGATATTTACTTTTAAGATGGTATATCTTTGTCTATGAGTATCCTTCAAGTAGGACCAAACTGTGTTTTGATCTGACCTGTGTCCAGAGTGTGGCCACAATGTCTACATCTAGTATGTTGGTGTTTATTTGTTTCTGAACATGTATTCTGTTGACAGATCTTATATTTGCATATTTTACATGTTTATGTTTGGGCATATTATCGAACTAATGTGTGTCAGATTGTATTCTGTGTGTTTATTTCTGTAGATCTTAGTGGTTAAGGTCAAAGACTATTACTATTAATTTAGATTCAAATCTCGGTTCCAATCATCTTAAATGGCTACATGACCTTATACAAGTCACTCAACTTTTCTGAGCCTCAGCTCATCTTTAAAATAGTAATTACTTTGTAAGATTATTGTGATGATAAAATGGAATAACACATACAGAGTGCCTGGGACGTAGTGAACATTTAATAAACAGTTATTCCTATGTAATCAATTTATTTCTCTCTGGAAGAACAATGGCATTATTTATTTATGCATTTTATTCTTATACTTAATCATATACTGTGCCACAGGTTTTTTTACTTTTATATTTATTTATTGGTTTATTAAATAATCATTGGATTATATAAGTTCCTTATGGGCAGGAAATCTGATTTCATGAAAAAGACCCCCAGTGCTGTGCATAGTGCCAGACACACAGCATGCCGGAATTTGGTGGAAAAAGCTTGATTATACCATATGAATTAACACAGGCGGAAAAATATGACTAATTTTAAGAGCTTGTGTTCAGGCCACTCTTAGTGTAAAGCAATTTAAGATATTGACATTAGTGCCCAGTTTAAGCCAACATGAGCAACTTTACTGCATATATATTGTTTTTGTTTAAAGGCATTAGGAAGCTGCTTAAACGGTGGTATGAACAGTGCCACTAGTACTTCTGAGAGAAGAGGTGAACTGAAGGTCTGCAGCTCTGCAGCTGGTGTTTTCCTGGGGGCATTTGTGTTCTGAGCATAGAACAAAAATGTTGGGAATCGATGCTTTGTTCAACCACAGGTCCACTCCTGGAGCACAAAGAAACCAGCAGGATTTTGGCAGTCTTACTATGCTAGATGTACAAAACTAAAAGCCTGAGAGGCCAAAATCCATTGAGACATGATGGGTGCAAAACCAAGCTAACTGTTCCCTCAAGACACTAGCAGAATGTGTGAAACAGTGCAGGATAAAAGGACAAAAAGCTAAGCAGAAAGTGTTTGAAAAGCAGAAGAGATTTTCTGCTGTCTTGCCTAAGAAGAATTATACATAGTACCCTTTGAGAGGGAAGGGCCTATAATCACACTAGTTCTCAGTTAAAAGCCCAAAGAGCTGAAATTAAGAACTTAAAACAATTGACCCTTGAACATGGGTTTGAGCTGTGTAGGTCCACTTATAATGCAGATTTTTTACAGTACTGTAAATCTATTTTCTCTTCCTTATGATTTTTTTTGTTGTTGTTTTCTTAGCTAAGTTTCAGGGGAGTCAAAAAAGTTATATGTAGATTTCTGACTGTGTGAAGGGGGTGTGGTGCCTCTAACCCCCACATTGTTCAAGGATCAACCATAGTTTAACTTTTTATTTTTGAATATTTAGATATACAAAACAGTTGAAAGATAAAAGAGTTCTTATACACAGGAACTTCACCCCTCACCCAGGTTGTCTTAATGTTAACATCTTATGTAACCACCATTCATTTTGCAAAACTAAGACATTAACATTGGTACAGTAATGATCTAAACTGAAATTTTATTTGCATTGCATCAGTTTTGCCAGTGATGCACTTCTGTTCCAGGATCCAATACAGGATATCATGTTGCTTTTAGTCATTATTTCTCTATACTCTCTTCTAATCTGTGACAAGTTTCTGTCCTTCCTCGTTTCTTATGACCTTGACAGTTTGGAAGAGTACTGGTCAGGAATTTTGTAGGAAGTTTCTCAATTTGATTTTGTCTGATGTTTTTTCATGTTTAGGCCAGGGTTATGGGTTTTGAGGAACAACCCTTCACATTACCTGATATCAAGGAATACAGGATATCAGCATGAGTTAATGATTACTGATGTTAAACTCGATTACTTTGTAAACGTGGTGTCTTCCAGATATCTCCAAGTTACACTTTCTTTCTATTTTAAAAACAAATCATTAAGTTTAGCCCACCCTCAAAGGAAGAGGAATTAAGCTCCACCTCCTGGAGGGGGCAATATCCTCAATTATTATTTACAAATCTTCTGTAAGGAAGATGTGTCCATTTTCATCCTTGGTCATTCATTGTTTCGCTTATGTCAATATATACTCATGGATATTTATTTTATTCTTTGGGTCATAATCCAAATATTGGCATTTATTTTGTTGCTCAAATTATTCTGACAACGGCCACAGGGACTTAAGATTGGCTCCTGTGTTCTTCTTATATGCCCCTATTCTCCTCACTCCCCTCAGCCTTTTCTTTTTTTATGCAATTCCTCACTTCCCATACTACAAGATGTTCCATCCTAATCTTGTGTTTTCCCTGTCCTAGCCCCAGAATCAGCTATTTCTCTAAGAGCCCTGATAACTTTTATTGAGTGTAGGTATTTAGAAACCAAGATCTGGAAGCTGGGTGTGCTCACTGCTATTGGATTGTCACTCCTTTTAGGCCCTTTTGGAGGGCAAAACTAGGAACCATGGATGTGTATTAACCCAAATATATAATCAGCTCTGTATTTCTGAACCAATCTCTCTATATATATTAAAATAAACATGAATTAAACTGTTATTTTAGACAACAAATAACATCTTGCAGTTCATTCCACCCCTCACCCACCTTGTTTCTTTGTCACTTATTTTCTGACACTGAAAAACCTGGCTGTCTTTATCTATGATATATTTACTTACTTGTCCAACTCTCATATATATATGTAAAGTCTTTTCATAATTGCTAATCCAATACCCTGTATAAAACACACTTATCTAGTAAAATGGGGGTTAGCAAACTTCAACTCCCAGGCTAATTCTGACCCTTTGTCTGTTTTGGTAAGGCCTTAAGATAAAAGTAATTTTTACCTTTAAAAATTTTTTTTAAATGTAAATCCAAGTTAGTTAACATATAGTGTAATAATGGTTTCAGGAGAAGAATTTAGTGGTTCATCACTTACATATAATACCTAATGCTCATCCCAACAAGTGCCCTCCTTAATGCCCATTACCCATTTAGCCCATACCCCTACCCAACACCCCTCCAGCAACCTTCAGTTTGTTCTCTGTATTTAAGTCTCTTATGGTTTGCCTCCCTCTCTCTTTTTATCTTATTCTTCCTTCCCTTCCCCTATGTTCATCTTGTTTCTTAAATTCCACATGAATGAAATCATACGATACCTATCTTTCTCCAACTGACTTTTTTCGCTTAACATAATACATTCTAGTTCCATCCAGGTTGTTGCAGATGGCAAGATTTCATTCTTTTTGATCGTTGAGTAATAGGCCATTGTATATATACACCAAATCTTCATCCACTCATCAGTTGATGGACATTTGGGCTCTTTGCATTATTTGACTATTATTGATAGTGCTGCTATAAACATTGGGGTGCATGTGCCCCTATGAATCAGCACTCCTGTATCCTTTGGACAAATTCCTAGTAGTGCAATTGCTAGATAACAGGGTAGTTCTATTTAATTTTTTGAGGAACCTCCATACTATTCTCCAGAGTGGCTGCAGCAGTTTGCATTCCTACCAGCAGTGCACAAAGTATTTCTTTTCTCCACATCCCTGCCAATACCTATTGTTTCCTGAATTGTTCATTTTAGCCACGCTGACAGGTGTGAGGTGGTATCTCACTGTGATTTTGATTTGTATTTCCCTGATGATGAGTGATGTCAACACATTTTCATGTGTCTGTCTGCCATATGGATGTCTTCTTTGTCTGTTCATGTCTTCTGCCCATTGCTTCACTGGATTATTTGTTTTTTTGGATGTTGAGTTGGATAAGTTCTTTATAGATCTTCAATATTAACTCTTTATCCAATGTCACTTGCAAATATTGTCTCCCATTCTGTTGGTTGCCTTTTAGTTGATTATTTCCTTCACTATGCAGAAGACTTCAATCTTGATGAAGTCCCAATAGTTAATGCTTGCTTTTGTTTCCCTTGCCTCTGGAGACATGTCCAATAAGAAGATGCTGTGGCTGAGGTCACAGAGGTTGTTGCCTGTTTTCCCCTCTAGGATTTTGATGGTTTCCTGTCTTAAATTTAGGTCTTTCATCCATTTTGAGTTTATTTTTGTGTATGGTATAAGAAAGTGGCCCAGGTTCATTCTTCTGCATGTTGCTGTCCAGTTTTCCTAACACCATTTACTAAATAGATTGTCTTTTTTCCACTGGATATACTTTCCTGCTTTGTCAAAGATTAGTTGGCCATACATTTATGGTTCCATTTCCGGGTTCTCTATTCTGTTCCATTCATCTATGTGTCTTTTCTTATGCCAGTACCATACTGTCTTGATGATTACAGCTTTGTAATACAGCTTGAAGTCTGGAATTGTGATGCCTCCAGCTTTGGTTTTCTTTTTAAACACTACGTTGGCTATTCAGGGTCTTTTCTGGTCCCATACAAATTTTAGAATTTTTGTGCTAGCTTGTGAAGAATGCTGGTGCTATTTTTATAGAGATTGCATTGAATGTGTACATTGCTTTGGGTAGTATTGACATTTTAACAGTATTTGTTCTTCCGATCCATAAGCATGGAATGTCTTTCCATTTCTTTATGTCTTCTTCAATTTCTTTCATAAGCTTTATATAGTTTTGAGTACAGATCTTTTACCTCTTTGGTTAGGCTTATTCCTAGGTTATTTTATTTTATTTTTTTTTAAAAAGATTTTTTTAATGTTTATTTATTATTGAGAGACAGAAAGAGACAGAGCATGAGCATGGGAAGGGCAGAGAGAGGAGACACAGAATCTGAAGGAGGCTCCAGGCTCTGAACTGTCAGCACAGAGCCCAACATGAGGCTCAAACCCAACAAACCCCAAGATCATGACCTGAGCCAAAGTCAGATGCTTAACCAACTGAGCCACCCAGGTGCCCCTCCTAGGTTATTTTATGGTTTTTTTGGTGCAATTGTAAATGGGACCAATTCCTTGATTTCTCTTGCTGCTGCTTAATTACTGGTGTATATAAATGCAACCGATTTCTGTACACTGATTTTATATCCTGTAACTTTGCTGAATTCATGTATCAGTTCTAACAATTTTTGGTGTAGTCTTTTGGGTTTTCCATGTAGATTATCATGTTGTCTGGGAAGAGTGAAAGTTTGACTTCTTCCTGGCCAGTCTGTATACCTTTTATTTCTTTTTGTTGTCTGATTGCTGAGGCCAGGACTTCCATAACTATGCTGAACAACACTGGTGAGAGTAGACAACCCTGTCGTGTTCCTGACCTTAGCAGGAAAGCTCTCAGTTTTTCCCCATTGAGGGTGGTATTAGCTGTCAGTATTTTGTATATGGCCCTTATGATCTAGAGGTATATTCCTTCTATCCCTACTTTCTTAATTTTTACCTTTTTAAATGGGAGGGGGAGAGGTTTCATGAATATCATATGAAATTCACATTTTAGTGCACATGGATAAAGTTTTACTGAAATACAGACACATTCACCTGTTTACCTATTGCCTATGTGTGCTTTAGTGCTACAACAGCAGAACTGAGTTGTGTGACAGGGACCCTATGGTACCAAAAATATTTACTCTCTGGCTCTTTGCATAAAATGTTTGCAAATCCCTGCAAAAGAATATAGTAATTAATTCTTTTTATCTGTAGCCTCAACGCTTTTTTTTTTTTTTTTTCAACGTTTATTTATTTTTGGGACAGAGACAGAGGATGAACGGGGGGAGGGGCAGAGAGAAAGGGAGACACAGAATCAGAAACAGTCTCCAGGCTCTGAGCCATCAGCCCAGAGCCTGATGCGGGGCTCGAACTCACGGATCGCGAGATCGTGACCTGGCTGAAGTCGGACGCTTAACCGACTGCGCCACCCAGGCGCCCAACAGCTTTTTTATTTAGCAAACTGAATTTAAGACTCTCCATGTTGTTGTATGAATTTATAGCTCACTCTTTTTTATTGCTGAGTTATATTCCCCATTGAGTGGCTGTACCATAGTTTGTTCATCATTTGCTTTTGAGGAGCATATAGATTGTTTCTAATTTGGGATAATTATGAATAAATTTTCTATAAACATTCACATACAGGTCTTTGTGTGAATGTAAGTTTTCAGTTAATTTGGGTAAATACTTTAAAGTAGGATTGCTAGGTCATATAAGTGTATTTAACCTTATACAAAACTGCCAAACTATCCTGTAGCTGTATCATTGGGCATTCCCACTAGCACTGAATGAGAATTCCTGTTGCTCCATATCCTTGACAGCATTTACTAGTCTAAGTTTTTTTGGGTTTTTGCTTCAGTTTAACAATTCTAATTATTAAACTGCAGGTATCTCACTGCAGTTTTAATTTGCATTTTAAATAATGTTTAAAAAACTTATTTTGAGAGAAAGAGGGCACATTAGTGGGGAAAGGGCAGAGAGAGAGGGGGAGAATCCAAGCTGACAGTGCAGAGCCCAATCTGGGGCTCGATCCCATGAACTGTGAGATAATGACCAGAGATGAAACCAAAAGTCCAAAACATAACCTACTGAGCCACTCAGGCACCCTTTAATTTGTATTTCTATGACTATCGAGCATCTTTTCATATGTTTATTTAGTGAAATGTATGTTCAGATATATTGACCATTTTAAATTGAGTTCTTTATTTTCTTATTACGGAGTTTGAAGAAGATTTTTTTTTTTTTAATTCTGGATGCAAGTCCTTAATCATAGATGTGATTTGAAAATATTTTCATCCAGACTGTGGCTTGTCATTCTATTCTCTTTAACAGTAACTTTCACAGATCAAACATTTTTAATTTTAATGAAGTTTAATTTATCAATTTTTTTAATGGGTGTGTTTGGAGTCATATCTTAAAAGTAATTTCCAAATGTGAATAGATTTTCTACCATGTTTTAGGTTTCTGATCTATTTTCAAATGTGTATTTTTATAATCCAGAACCACGCATTGAAAAGACAACAAATGCAAAGTCTCTGTTTTACTGACTTTGCACTTTTACCAAAACTCAGTTGACAATATTTATGCAGATCTTCTTCTGGCGTATGTATTCTGTTCTTTTGACATGTGTGTCTACTATTTAGTCAATACCATACTGTCTTCACTGTTGTGCTTTACAGTAAGTCTTTTTAAAAAATTTTTTTAATGTTTTTTTTTTTCCCCAAGAGAGACAGAGCATGAGCAGGGGAGGGGCAGAAAGAGAGGGAGACACAGAATCTGAAGCAGACTCCAGGCTTTGAGCTGTCAGCACAAAGCCCAATGCAAGGCTCAAATTCACAAACTGTGAGATCATGACCTGAGTTGAAGTCTAATGCTCAACCAACTGAGCCACCCAGGCGCCCCTGCTTTACAGTAAGTCTTAGAATTAGGTAGTGGGTCCTCCAATTTTGTTCTTCTTCAGAACTGTTTTTGGTTTTTTAATTTCCTTTGCCCTTCTATACACAATTTAGAATCAGCTTGTCAATTTCTATTAAAAAGTTTGATAGGGTTTTGATTATGATTGAACTGAATCCAGAGATCAAATTGAGGAAAACTGACATCTTCATTTTGAGTTCTCCAATCTGTGAACATGGGCTATATCTCCACTTAGTTCTATCTTCTTTGATTGCTGTCAACAGCATTATGTAGTTTTCAGAATGCAAACAATGAACATATTTTGTTAGAATTATACATAAACACTTGAATTTTAATGCTATTGTAAGTGGTATGGATTTTCTAATTTAAAATACCAATTATTCATTGCTGGTATATAGGGAAAAAATGGGCTTTCTTTCTATTTTGTGATCTTGCTAAACTTACTTTTTAATTCTGGGAGCTTTCCTGGAGATCCTGTGGAATTTCCTGCAAAACCATATCCCCTGCAAACATAAGGTTTTTTTTCTTACTTTCCAACCTATATCCATTTCATTTCCTTTTCCTTCCTGCATTGTCTAAGACTCCCATTATGATGTTAAATGAATGGTAAGAGAGGGCATCCTTGTTTCTGAATTTAGGGGAAAATATTCAGTCTTTCATCCATAAGCATAACGTTAGTTGTAGGTTTTCAAAGATGCTCTTTATTAGGTTGAGGAAGTTCCCTTCTACCTCAACTTTACTGAGACTTTTTATCAAGAACAGAGCTGGATTTTGTTGGATACTTTTTCTGTGCTTATTGAAATGACATACAGAAGAAATAAGCTTTTTCTTATCTACCCTGTCAATAGGATGAATTTATATTGCATTTCTAGAATGAGACCACTTGATTACGATGTACTTTCATTTTTATATACTGCTAGATTTGATCTGCTAATACGTTGTTGAGGATTTCTGCATATATGTTCATGAAGATTTTGGTCCATATTTTTCTTTTCTTATTATGTCATTGACACTAGGGTAAATGTTGACCTCATAAAATGACTTAGGAAGTTTTCCTCCTTCTACTTTCTGTCTCATAAGACTAATATTATGTTTTCCTTAAAGGTTTGGTAGAATTCACCAGAGAAACCACCTGGGCCTGGTGTTTTCTTTTATGTAAGATTCTTAACTTCAAATTCAATTTGTTTAATAGATATATAACTATTGAGATTATCTATTTCTTCTTGAGTTAGTTTTGGTATTTTATGCCTCTCAAAAAATTCTTGAAAGTTAATGTCTTTCAAAAAGTTTCAAATAGTTTTAACATCAATGTAACCAGAGAAGACAGGATTACCAAACTAGAGGATGTTTCTTTTTTTTAAATTTTTTTTTAATGTTTGTTTATGTTTGAGAGACAGAGAGAGACAGAGTGTGAGCAGGTGAGGGGCAGAGAGAGAGGGAGACACAGAATCTGAAGCAGGCTCCAGGCTCCAAGCTGTCAGCACAGAGCCCGACACGGGGCTCAGACTCACGAACTGTGAGATCATGACATGAGCGAAGTCGGACGTTTAACCAACTGAGCCACCCAGATGCCCCACTAGAGGACATTTCTAAAGAAAATATCAAACTAGAGAGAGAGAGAGAGGAAAAGAAAAAAGAATTAAAAATATCAAAATAAGCATAAGATATATATGAGATACAGTCTAAAAATCTTATATAACTGGGAGTCCAGAGGAACGGGAAACAGATAATGGGGCAGAAGCAATGTTGAAAGAAATAATGGCTACAGGTTTTCTAAAACTGATGAAAAATATCAACCTACAAATTTAGGAAGCTCTGAAAACTTAACATAGATTAACCCAAGAATACCACATCTAGGTATATAATGGTAAAATTACTAAACACAAAGTGGAAGAGTGAATTTTAAATATAACGGGAGTAGGAGGAGAAATACCTACATTACTTCAAAAGCGTAGGAGCTGACTTTTCAAGACATAAAAGAAGCCAGATGATGATGGAATAGCTTCTTTAAAATGACAAAGAGGGTTGCCTGGGTGGCTCAGTGGGTTTGGATCCTGGAGCCTGCTTTGGATTCTATGTCTCCCTGTCTCTCTCTTTGCCTCTCCCCCACTCATGCTGTCTCTCTCTGAAAAATAAATGTTAAAAAAATAAATAAATAAAAGAGAAGAAAATAACTACCAACCTAGAGTTTTATATCCAGTAAAACCATCCCACATAAAAGTGAAAACAAGATGTTTTCAAACAAAATCAGAATTCACAGCCAGGAGAATGTCATGAAAGAAGTATTAAAGGACGCTCTTTAGGCAGAAGGAAAATGACTCTAGAATCCATATGGGAACATGGAATTGCAGGAAAGAATGAAGAATAATAGAACAGATAAATAAATGATGAGTATGAATAAACATCATATAAACAAAATTAATTTCTTGTGTGTTTTATACATGTAGAATTAAAGTACAAAATTAAAATGCAAAAATATGAAAAAAAGGGGACGGGTTAAATGTTTTTAGGCCCCAATACTGGTAGGGAGGTCAACAAAAAATAATTTGTCAAGTGTGCAAGCTGAAATCTCCAGGGCAGCCAATAATAGAAGAGTTAGAAAATGAATTAACAAGTTAATAAAAAGGAAAATAAGTTATAAAAATGCTTGCTAATTCCAACCAAAGACAATCAATCTACATAAATATCCTAGATTTTAATTCTTCAAAAACAAAAACAAAACGTGCTACTCACAATATATACACTTTAAATACAATGATAAAAAGAAAAAAATATATACCATTCATAGACTAGCCAAAATAAAGCCATTCTAACTATACAAATATCAGATAAAATGTACTACCCTCAAGCAAGGAGATGAATAGGGGCATTCACAATAAAAGCCTCATATCACAGTCTGAAGTCTATATCCAACCAATGACACAGCTTCAAAATATATAAAATTAATAAAACTAGAAAGAAATGTGGAGGCTTAAACCTTTCTTGGGATTTGAGATCTATCTACCATGATACAGAAAAAATAATTTTAACCAGAACATACATTTAAATGTGAAAAAAAAAACCCAAAAACCCATTAGAGGAAAACATAGGAGAAAGTCTCGAAGTACACAAAATTTCTAAAAATGCTGATCAACAAATTAAAAATAATGAAATAGATTCATTAGGATCAAGAATTTTTTTCATCAAAGATGTCACTAAGAAAATAAAAATATGAGGCATAGAGTGAGAAAAGACAATTACAAAATATATATCTAAGAATTCATATCAAGGATCTATGTGGAACTCTGAACAAAAAACCAAAAGGAGACAATTCAGTACAAAAATTCACAAATAACCTGAACAAGCATTCACAAAAGAGAATATCCAATGGCCAATAAACATATACATTAGTCATCAGGAAATAGCAAATTAATACCATTATATGATAAACTACCTCTTACCAAATGCCAAAAGGAAAACTCACATAAGCACATACACACACACACATCAATCAAGTAGCAGTGAGGATGTGCAGCAAGTACAACTCTCACACACAAGTAGTTAAAATCACTTGAAAAATTCTTTTGACAGCACCTTCTAGGGCTGAGTGTACACATAGCCCATGATTGGGCAATTCCAAATAAGAATACATACTCAATACAATGATACCTTCATTGCATCATTGTATTCTATATACGCATCAAGGTATACATACAATGCTTATAGCAGCTTTATAAGAGCCCAAACCAGAAACAACCCAAATGTCCATTAACAGAGGAATGAATAAATCAACAGTAGTAGCTTCATAAAATAAAATACTGTATAGCAGCAAAAGTGAAGAACTGTTTCTAAATATAACAAGATGTCTGTAGCGCACGATAGTCTGAATTGCAAAATCAAAGTGAAACAAGTCAGAGAAAAAAGTACATACTGAAGGATGTCACTTATATAAAGATTAAAACACATAAGACTAATCTTGCCATTAGAACTTAGGATAATGTTTACCCTTGAAGTGGCAGCAGCTAAGAGGAAATGCGAGAGACAGGAAATGTCAGATTCCCAACATGACACTCATGATAAATGATTGTTTTTTAAACTGCTGGAACAAAAAAATCACAAAAAGAATGCACTGTCATTATTTCCCAGCTGCCCGTCATATATATGTTTATTTGTCTTACCTCAGAAAATATTCTCATATTGATGGTCTCTAATATTAAACCCAGTAAACCTGACTGGCTCTTTTCCTCTTTTAAATAACATAAAAATCAGCTGGGAAGCTTATTCAAAATAATTATTTCTCACCCCACCTCCCCTCATTCTACCATTTAGAATACAATCTATTTGCAAGAAATGGAATTGTTTTATACTGGGCCATAAAACAAGAGCCCCCATACTTGGAAGGCAATGAAATAATTATCATAAAGTCACTACTTACTACGAGATGTGATCAATAACACTGTTTAGAGTTCAGATGATGTCAAACATTTTGCACAATGACTCAGGTCAAGAGGAAGTTAGAGATGTTGCCTTTAGCAAAACCACTGACTTCCATCAAATGGAGGTTGTATCTTTTTTTCTTCTCTTTCAGTGATTAACTATTACAGGCTTAAGCATCTGGAGTGGTTCTCTTGCCCAATTAGAAACGGCTTTCAAGAGGAAATTTTAGAAACTAACATATAAACGTCTTTGATGAGCCTGATGTGATTTCAAGACATTTTTTACCCGGTCATGGATCTCATCACAGTTTGAAGGTGAACACCAATCAGAATGGAATCTGTAGGTATAAAAAACAAAGGTGACTTGTAGCCAGAGGGAGAGAAAGAAATCTATCCAAATGCCAGACACCAAAAGTCATTGTTTTTTCTTATCCCGGTGTGATGACACAGAAAGATTTAAATAGCATATTTTCTTCTTTGACCAAAGATGAGAGGCAGATTTAAAAATCAGGCACTGATTCTCCACGGAAATATTACGCCTTCATAATATGTGCAATAAGCAGTAATAATAACATTTGATGTAAATTAGGGAGAGCACACCTAAGTAGTTAATCATTTTAATGATTTCCATACACAATTCTTTAGAGCTTTATCTCTAAATAAAGATACAGATTTTCAGATTAGAACAATAATTCCATGTATAGTGCCTTTAAAATTAGTTCTTATTTTCCAGTAATTTAATCACACTCTCTTAAATTATGTGGATAAAATGCCTTTATGTATACAGAACAATAAAACTAATTTTATGAAACGAAACAAAATGTTCAAATAGATGAAAATATTATTTAGAATGCAATCATGCTCTTACTCCTTCAGAAGATAGGGGGTATCAAAATTGAAGGATTCCCTCTCAGCACAGATATCAATCACTTCTCTAGTCTCTCCTATAAATGTGCTTTTTAAGTGAATATTGTAAAAGGAAAGGAAAATGAGACTTTTATGAAAATCTGAGTTTTGGAGTTAAAGAAGAAATAAAACAACCATTCCTCTTTCTTATTCCCGCTCAAACTCAAAACTGGCATTAGTATTCTGAAGTTACTTTATTTTATACAAGTAATAATGAAAATTTCCAGGTCCATCTGATTATAATTCATCTATACGAAGTGCTATTGATAATTCCTTCATAAAGGAATGGGTACTAAAATGCTACTAGATTGCTTACATCTTTGCCTTTTTTCCTCCTAGCTTATTCTTACAAAGTTACAATTTTATATATTTACACAAGGTATAAACTCTTTAGCAGGATAAATGATTTACATAACCTGTTTTAAAGAATGTAATCGCTAATGGATGATCAACTATATCTAAATTTTCATCTCCCATATTTGTAAAAGTTAGTGTTATTGAAGCTACACAAATATATGGCCAACTTTGTTATATTTGCTACATATGCAACACATCTTGAAAATCTGAGATCCAAATGTGCAGTTCCAAGAGGGTGTCTTCAGTGTGCTATGAGAGGGTCCACTAGTCTGTGCTGTGGTATAAGAAATGATTGCCTAACAATCTTTAACTTCATTTACAAAATTCAAAACGGTAAGCATGATTAAAAAGAGTATCAGCTCCTTTTTAATTAAATTTGCTAGTATTTCTTAGTCTGTTTTTAGTAATAACTTTACAGCCTAATACAAATTATAAGTCATAATATTAATATTTATACTTTGAGGAGAAAACTGTTTCTGAAATGTAAGACTTATAATAAAGATTGAAACCATTTTATGTGTGTTAACTCTACTGAAGATATTTTTTAAATGGGCTTCAAGCAAAAGGTACCTTCACTATAAATAAAGAAATTTATTTGCTTACAGTCACTAATAAGAGTTTTATTTTTGAGAGAGAGAGAAACAGAGAGAGAGAGTATACAGCACGCAGGGGATGGGCACAGAAAAAGGGAGAGAAAGAATCCCAAGCAGGCTCTGCACTGACAGCATAGAGCTGACACAGGGCTTGATCCCACGAACCGTAAGATCATGACCTGAGCCAAAATGAAGAGTCAGACACTTAACTGACAGAGCTACCCAGGAGCCCCACTAATAGTTTTTGAAAGTCTGTTTATTCATATACATGATTTAGGAGTCAACACTTCACAGAAATCTTAAAGGAAAACTTATTTCATCTTAATGAATATTTAACCCGGATAACTTCTATAGCGTTATGTTTTGTCATGGTCCCAATTTTGCCTGGGACATACAATCTATTTTTACATCAGTTTAAATTGCTTATTGATTCTGTTGGATTTTATAAATGCCCTGTAAGTTTATTGTTCAGTAATCTAAAAGAGCCATTATCAGAGGATGTCTTATATTTAAAGGTGTGGTACTGAGTGTGCTAAAAAGAACAAAATGTTTTTGTTTCTAGTAATATGTCTTAAAGACATTTTATTTTCCTTATAAACAAATCTAAATCTTTTGCAAAACATACACTCAAAGTAGAAGTGTTCACCTTAGCAAAAGTAAAAAAGTTTATCTACCCTAAAGAGTACCCCAATAAAGTTTTATTACTTTACTTAGATGAATTTAAAACTGAATTGCTATTATATTATTTTAAAAGCACCTCAACCTTGCTCTAGTCATGTAGGTAATGTTTAATATTAGAACCACTCATTTCCTTCTAGCAAAGACCTTACTGCATCTACTACCAAGCATCAGAACAGATGTGTAAATGCCACTTGTTACTGGAAGCCATCACCTGCACTGGGATATGAAAAAGGGACAGTTGAGTTTAGCTGCCTTCAGTGAAGAATTTTTGAATACAGCCTCAGTGAAGAATTTGTCAACTTGGAAAAACAGACTTCAAAAGCCAGGATGAAATTAGACCTCAGGATACAATTACACAAGACTAAAATTTATATTGTACTACAGTGGTAGGCAACTGGAGAGTTCTGCAAAATCTGTGAAAAAGCA
The DNA here is from genome assembly GCF_014898765.1 of Herpailurus yagouaroundi. Classification (NCBI taxonomy): domain Eukaryota; kingdom Metazoa; phylum Chordata; class Mammalia; order Carnivora; family Felidae; genus Herpailurus; species Herpailurus yagouaroundi. The sequence goes on from NW_024412388.1 coordinate 38,400,475, forward strand.
GGAAAATAAAACAATATTCATAAAAACACTTCCAAGGAGATATAGATAAAAAATGTCTTGAAAACCTACAGAGATGGCAAAGAACCTAATCAACAAAACCACAAGTGCTTAATTCTGAAAGTCAGCAAAAAGAGAGTATCTGAACATCTGACCACTGAAGCAGATGTGGAAATTAAAGTCTCCTGGCAACTGCAACACAGGTTTCCAGACTTCAGCAGAAAAATCTCTCTTCAAGACTTTCTCTGGAACTTTTAAAGCCTATAGAAACATAGGTACATATCTCTCTATATAAACATGGAGATATATCTTTTTATCTATCCATCTGTCTGTGAACTCGATGATCCCACAGGCATCATTCCAAAGATTAGAGGCAACATTAAGCAAAATTCCCTATCTCAGGGTCTCCAGCAGACCTCCATACATCCATTTGAACGTTTATAGGGCTAATGGGGAAAGAAATCTATCTGTTTAGAATAGGGACTTTTTTTTCTTTCAGAATAAGGATGTTTTAATACAGCTTCCAAACTGATACACTCTTGCTCAAACCATCAGTTTTGAGATGAACTTTTGACAGACTATACAGTTAGTGTAAATTTTATCAATTAATGTCTGGTGGTCATAATATGCTATACAAACTGGGTGTGCTACTTCAGATTTTTGACACCACCTAAAGATAGATTTCATTTCCATGTTGTTGATAGAATGTGTGGCTTTCAAATTTCTTTTCTTTTTTTTTTTTTAATATGAAATTCATTGTCAAATTGGTTTCCATACAACACCCAGTGCTGATCACAACAGGTGTCCTCCTCAATACCCATCACCCATTTTCCGCTCCCTCCCACCCCCATCAACCTTTAGTTTATTCTCAGTTTTTGAGTCTCTTATGGTTTGCCTCCCTCCCTCTCTTATTTTTTGCTTCACTTCTCCTCCCCCATGATCTTCTGTTAAGTTGCAAGGACCATGAGGCATTCAAATTTCTATAAAAGTTTTAAACTACCTAGGGTAGGGTTGTGTTTTGGTTTTTTTTCAATTTATGACAACTGTTTTCTATGTTACTATTAGTGAGTGAGGCAACGAATTTCCAATTTGAATTCAACAACAACAAAAACAGACAAAGAGGAATTCTTTCTTTCACATTCAAATTATAACAAGTATCTAACTTCAGTTGCCAAAGCTTTTTTAGAGGGAGGGCTGGAATTTTTACATGATTAAAATTCTCTTGGGGAGTTGGGGAGAGGTTATTTGAGGAAAATAAATACCATATACCAACAATATATAGCAGCATCATTATCACTAAAAGGAAAGTATAACCTATGCTATTTTTATACATAAGCCATGCCTATAATGTTAAATCCCTATGGATCTATTGAAAATAAACCATCATGCACTATTTTTCACTTTTAAAAACCATAGTATTGAATTAGGGTTAAAGTGATCCTAATTAATAAACCCATTAATAGTTAATAACTCACTTCAAGAGGACTGGGCTCGGGAGAAATATCTAATGCTATGTAATACGTACTATATTCTAAACAAAAACAAGTAAGCATTTTAAAATCAAATTATACTTGTACAAATAATCAGTTCACATACATTATTTCTGCCTTCTCTTTTCTAATGATGATTATTCAAAAAATCAGTACAGTAGGAAAGACTAAGTATTACCTTTCCCTGAGAGAAGCTCGATTAAGCACAGGACTTGGAGAATGCTTCGGCATTGTTGAGGGTGCTGAATGGACTAGTAGGGTCCTTGCTGAATTCTGGGGCTTGCTACATGACCTTGAGCTTAAATACTCATCACACCTTTCCAAGGAGTCATCGTAGTCTCTCCCATGGGGTGTCCTGATAACCTGTTTAAAAAATTATATTTGTATACACATAATAAATGTGCTATACATTTATTACATACATACACACATATACACACCACCTTAGAACATTTATAAGAATTAAAAAAACAAACACGTATAATGCCACAGCCATATATGAAGGTAAATTTTAGGATGTAGCAGTAATCATTACCACCATAAGAATAAATATTAGGGACACCTGGGTGGCTCAGTCAGTTAAGCGCCTGACTTCGACTCAGGTCATGATCTCGCATCTCACGGTCTGTGAGTTCAAGTCCCACATCAGGCTCTGTGACAGCTCAGAGCCTGGAGTCTGCTTCAGATTCTGTGTCTCCGTCTCTCTCTGCCCCTCCCCCACTCATGCTCTGTCTTTCTCAAAAATATATAAACATTAAAAAAAATATTAAATACATCTAGATTGTTCATTCCACGTCTAAAATTTACAATTATCAATTCCAAAGGCTTTTGAATAGTGGTAGGGTAAAGGTAGGGGTGTATATATAAAACAAAGGACAATATACAGAAACTAATGACAGCCTAGTTTAGCTATCAGGCCAATCAGAACAGAATTCTACCCTAATACTCATTCATTGATTCATTTGTTCTGAGGACAGACAAATGAATGAATCAGGATAAAAACATTATATAACTACCTTTATATGAGGAACTTATATTCTAGTAAAGTTTACATACTACTATGGAGAGGGAGTTTTAAACACACACCCTAAGATAAATAGGTAAAATACATGGTATGTTAAAGGATGGTGAATATCATAAGAAGAAAATAAAGCAGGAAAGGAGATAAGAGGTACTGATGGGTGGTGTGGGAGGGGTATATAGGGAAGGAGATGCAATTTTATTTTATTTCATTTCATTTCACTTTATTTTATTTTTTTATTTATTTGAGAGAGAGAGAGCGAGAGAGAGCAGGGGAGGGACAGAAAGAGAGGGAAAGAGAGAATCCCAGCAAGTTCCACATTGCCAGTGCGAAGAACGAAAAAGGGCTCGATTTCATGAAATGAACGTGAGATCATGACCTGAGCCAAAATCAAGAATCAGACACTTAACCTATTGAGCCACCCAGGCATCCCAGGAGCTGCAATTTGAAATAAGATAATCAAGGGGGACCTCACGGAGAAAGAGAATATCTTAGTAAAGACCTAAGGAGTAGAGGCCTGAAGATCTTACTAAAGACCACAAGACCTAAGTCATGGGGACATCTGTGGGAAGATCATTCCAGAAGGAGAGAAAAATAAACACAAAGATCCTGTGGGATGGGGTAGAAAGCACGCCTGATGTATTAGAAATAGCAAGGAAGGGGCAACTGGGTGGCTCAGGTAGTTAAGCATCCAACTTCGGCTCAGGTCATGATCTCACAATTCATGAGTTTGAGCCCCACGTTGGGCTCTGTGCTGACAGCTCAGAGCCTGGAGCCTGGAGCCTGTCTTCGAATTCTATGTCTCCCTCTCTCTCTGTCCCTCCCCTGCTTGTACTGTCTCTCTCTCTCTCAAAAAATAAATGAAAAAAAAAAAAAAACAACACTTAAAGAATTAAAAAAAAAAAAAAAAAGAAATAGCAAGGAAACCAATAGGGCTGAACTAAATAGTAGGTAATGAGGTCAAAAAGGTAGTTTTAAGGATTTAGGATTCTATGCTGTAACTTTTTTTTTTTTTTTTTTAAATAAGATCTCACTGGCTACTTTGTTAAGAACTCTCTATAGAGTGGCAGAGACAGGGAAATCAGCTAGGAAATGATTATAACAAAATATGGAAAAGGATGCTGGCTTGAATAAGAATGATATCAATGGAGGTGAAAAGTGATCAGATTGAAAAGGCATTTGAAGATAGGGCCAACAGGATTCACTAATGGACTGGATGTCAAAGATAACACCAGTTTTTTGGCCTAATCAACCAGAAGAATTGGGTTTATATGATTTAGTTACACTCTTCCAACTGGAAGGATAGAAGAGTAAATATTAGGAGCCTGTTTCTGCACATGTTGAGCTGCTTATACCTATTAATTTATTAATCACCCAACATATTAGAGTAGAATTCAGGAGAAGAGTCCAGGATAAAGATATAAATGGTATTTAAAGATAGGGCACTAGGTGATATCACCAAGGAAGTGAGCATAAGTAGAAAGAAGAATACATCTGAAGACAGAGCCCTGGGGAATACTCCACTACTGAAAGGCTGAGAAGATAGCAAGGAAACATCAGACTGAGGAGTGGGCAGGGAAGAAGGGGAAGAAACAGGAGGATGTGTGGTCAGTTGAAGAATGCATTTCAAGTAAGGGGAGTAACTAACTAAGTTAAATATGCTGATAAATCAAATTGGAAAAGACTGAGAATGGAACTTTGGATTTTAGCAACTGGAGAGTCATCAGTAACATCAACAAGAGTAGCACTGATGGAGTGATGGGAGTGATAATCTGGAGTTGAGTTCAAGAGAGAATGAGAGAGAGAAATTGCACTCATTTAATAAATATTTAATCTCCAGTCATTATTTTAAGTGTTGGGACTACAACAGTGAACACAACTAAGTCCCTGCCTTTATGAGCAAATGTTCTAGCAGTACTATTTGGTAAATATCTGGCCTTTAAGAAAGATACTTTATCTTTCTCAGACTTATTTCCCTCATATGTAAAGTAGAGTTAATAATCACTATCTTATAGATTTTCCATAATTTAAAGTAAGTTATAGAACATCTAGGTGTGTGAATTAGTTATACAATAAATATAAGTCATTTATTATTAAAACACCAGTCCAACACAACTTTTTGCTTCAACACTACCACAATTTTCACTGCTTTCCAGAATTAGAGCAACATATGGTGACTCAGCAATCAGCTAAGAGAACCAAGCTTTCATCCCAGAACCAAATAGCACATGGTTCAAACGGCTCAGTTACAGTCCCAAATAACTGACCAAGAAATATATGATCTAGATTGAATAGAAATTGGAAATTATTTCAGTGTTAGTTGTTCACATAAAGTAAAAGCACAGTGAATGTCAAAAACAAGATCAAAGATGTCCGTAGTCAACAAATGTTAAGCATATATGTGAAGAGACTGATAGGAAAGAAAAAAAGTGCTGTAATGCTGTTTCTAGAATTCTATCCAAATATGAGTCTCTTGGCTTATGGTACAGATTATTTTCTCTTCATTAACTTCAATGCCAACTGAGTCATGTTGGTTAGCAGACCACTTCATTTTTCTTTCCCCCCCTTTTTTTTTATTAAATTTTCTCCCCAAACTAGTCAGCAATATTTTAAACACAGCCATGTTCCTCTATTTATAAGAATATTCACTGACAATCTCTTGCACCACATGTTAGCTAATACTCATATCTAGAAAGGTATAGGGGTTTGAACTTACAATCCAGATGAGATGGGGCATAAACACAAAGATAACTGACAACAAGATAACCTGCATCAAATACATCATAATGACAACACAGAAGGATATTCAAAGATTTTGGTCTAAATGGTGGAAGTCTCATGGAGAAGGTGGGACTGGAATCAAGGCCATTAGTAGAGAAAAGGAGAAAGGGCAGTCAGAATGGGGGGAAAGGCACAAGGAAAGAGGACCACAGACGACAATAACTTGGCTATCTCTATAGGAAACTAATAGGAGAGACAGTATCTTAGAGGTGGAAAGGAGCACATTGTAGAGAAACTTAAGTGCTGTAACTCAATACTACTCAACATTTTTTAAGCATATTCTATGTATAAAGTACTAAACAAGGGAGGAGACAACAATCACAAACAAATGTAACAGAAGACCTCAAAGAAGTTATAATCCATGAGGGCAGACATGAAAAAACAAGTAATGATAAAATAATGAGGAAGGAAATTAGAACTGAATAGATATAATAAGTGTGCCATGGGACCACAGCTAGGATATATTCTTTCCATGGAATTACAGCAAATATTTGTTTGGTAAAGTTTTATATCTGCATGGGGGACTAAAGGTATAATGAGGGAGTAAGTCTTGGATAAGAATCCATTTCAAACTTTCAATCTTAAGCCTTAGCTTAAGACATTTCCATAGCTCTTGTGAGTTTTCCATAGGTTACTTATTTACTTCAAAACCACATGGAATATTATCTCTTTGGCTCATTACAGAAGAGTTCCATCTCTTGGACAATTCTTCAAGAACACTGGCTTACAGTCCAAAGACCTGGGTTCAAATCCCTACCAATTATGTGACCCTGAGCGGGTCATTTCTTTCCAAGCTTTAGTTTCCTTATATACAAACTGGGGAAATAACCTTCCAGATTTGCCACAAAAATGTGGTAAAATTGTGAGAACACAAAGCAGAGGGCTTAGTTTATGAAGAATAATAGTTATTTCCTCTGTTTACAGTAATCTTCATATTTCAGCAAAAAGACTTTTTTTTTCTTTTTACATTTATGGAAATCTTTAAATGTCTGTTCTAAGATCTCCAGTATGTAACAATTCCAATATTACAAATGTTAAAATGTATCAAGATAAAAAATCTAGTATTTTTAAACCACTCAAACTGTTACAAGTAGAAAAGCTTCATACACAAAATTCATTGTAATTCCATATATGCAATTATACAAATGACACACTTCTCAAATTTGTGATATATAATGGTTTGGTTATACCATACTTATGAAATAAGATTCCTGAAAAGTTGTTTACATGATAAGCTGATAAGTCATATTTATGGCCATAAAATTTTATGGGAACTTCAAGGTCCAATTAATAGAAGGAATAATTAACTACTGAGTATAATGGGAAACAGGAAATCACTTATCCAACAAGTATCTGTTGAACTGACTTAATGCCTGGTATAAACACCATGCTCTAAAACTTCTTCTTTGTCATGGAGCTTAAAATTTAAGAAACAAATACAAATAATTCTTTAAAAAAATTTTTTTTTCCAACGTTTATTTATTTTTGGGACAGAGAGAGACAGAGCATGAACGGGGGAGGGGCAGGGAGAGAGGGAGACACAGAATCGGAAACAGGCTCCAGGCTCCGAGCCATCAGCCCAGAGCCCGACGCGGGGCTGGAACTCACGGACTGCGAGATCGTGACCTGGCCGAAGTCGGACGCTTAACAGACTGCGCCACCCAGGCGCCCCAGCAAATACAAATAATTCTAATGGAATTAGCTGGGAAGTAGTTGAGACTAAGGATTGTAGGGGGAAAGTGCAGTATAGGTACTACTTTTAGGATGATAAGAAGAAAGTATGGTTCTCACTCAAAAGAGAGAGAAGCAATTTCTCAGTTTTGCCAAGAACATTCCTTAGTGAATCCTATTTCAAGTGAATAATCAATTCCTATCTTACCCAGTTTAAAAATCCATATGCTCAGCTATCTGGATTGGTTTTAGAAAGATGTACTTTCTTTACACGGGAGAGAATTCAAGGAATTCCAAAATAATGCAATGAAAATAATAAGTAATTCCTAAATAGATCAATCCTTGTGTGTACGTGTGTGTATGGAGGGTTCCCTTCTTAGACCACTGTTCTATGCATTTATATAAATAACTTGTTTAATCGCCACAACAACCTTATGAAATATTTTGATTCTGTCCACTTCATAGGAGAGGAAACTGAAGCAAAGTTAAATAGCTATTAAGTGAGGGGGTCTCAGGCTAGTGACACATGAGAGATCTACGGCAGATCTCTCAAGTGGAAAACTCCAGAGCCCAAGCCTCCCAGGATGCCTGAAAGGAAAGTCTCACAGAAGATGGTCTCACAATCTGATTTACTAACAATCCAAACTACAGACCTCAGGAACAAACTGACAAACTGTTCTCAAAGAAGAAAGAAAGCATACCCAATTAATTTTATGATGTGATCATAATAATGCTACCAAACCACTCATGGAAAGTAGAAGGGTAATTACAGACCACCCTCACTAGAAACCATATGTGGGAAAGGGTTAAATAAAGTATTAACGAATTAAATTCAGTAATGTTAAAAATATATATATAACATGACCAAGTTGGGTTTATTCAAAGAATACAAAGATAGGTGAGCATTGGAAAATCTATTAATTCACTACGAAAAAAATCAGTATCAAATCAATAGATGCTGAAAAAAATCCGTTTGATAATATTCAACATCCATTCATAATTTAAAAATATTCTTTGCAAACAAGAAATCTCAAAAGGAACTTAGCTAACTTGCAAAAGCATATTTAACAAAAATCTACTGCAAATAACATTCATAGGTGTGAAACCTCAGACATGATCCTATCTATCAAAGACAGGATCAAGACAAGAAAACACTGTATTAGGCTATGCTGCGGTAGCAAATTAAATTTGAAAATCAGTGGCTTAACATAATAAAGGTTCATTTTTCCCTGTGCTTTATGGTAACAGAGGTTAGCAAGAAAAATTACACTTCACAAAAACTGTCTAAGGACTGTTTTGATGAGACACACTGAGCAACTTACAGCTGTATGATCTAGAACGTGAGGCCTCATTGTCACTGAAACAAGAGAGGGTTCAGATCAATTCATCTATGCTTTACCCTGGAAGGGATCCACATAATTTTCATTCATAGCCCATCGGCTAGAGGAGGTCCTAAATAACTGCAAAAGGGCTTGAAAAGCTGGAAGAGGATACGAACAGCCAATCAGCAGTAACTGTCCCTGTCACGTCCCCTATCACCACTTTTATTCACACTGTACTGAAGATATTAGAAAGTTAAGACAAAGAAATATTTCGAATGGAATAAATAAAATTCATTTCACAAATGACAGTTTCTTCTATTAAAAAATTCAAGAGGGGCGCCTGGGTGGCGCAGTCGGTTAAGCGTCCGACTTCAGCCAGGTCACGATCTTGCGGTCCGTGAGTTCGAGCCCCGCGTCAGGCTCTGGGCTGATGGCTCGGAGACTGGAGCCTGTTTCTGATTCTGTGCCTCCCTCTCTCTCTGCCCCTACCCCATTCATGCTCTGTCTCTCTCTGTTCCAAAAATAAATAAACGTTGAAAAAAAAAATTCAAGAATATCATGACAAAAATGTTATACAAAATCAGCTTCAAACCTATAATCAGTAAAACACACAAAAAATGTAGTTTACAGTACATTCCTATTTACAGTAGGAACCAAAACTATAAGGTTTCTAGGAATAAATCTAACTATGTGTAACAGATTAATGGAAAAGCATACATATCTTTACTGAGACACGTGAGAACTGAGACCACCTGCATTCACATGGCTTAAATATCAGATCTAAGAACTGAGACCCACCTACCTCAATGTGACTTTACCATGAGTTCAAGGAAATTCTTGCCCAAGAAAACAATGCTACAAACCAGTAAATACCATCATTTGCTTCAGGACATTCCCATAAATCATTTACCTGAACAAACGGTCTGCTCAATCATCAATCAGCTCCCTTCTTGAAACAACAGATTCTTAATCTGGGCAAATAATTCCCTTCTCGGAAGAAAAGATCACTCAACTGGACAAATCCTTCCTTATCAAATCAAGTGTTTACTTATCAAGACTCGCTTTAAGAACCCAATCTTTGTGTTCATTAATCCCAAACTTTTATATCACAAACTTTGTCAATTAGATTCCCTCATTAAAAGCCCTACCTTAAAACACTGGAGCTCAGACCCCAAAACCCTATACATATCTGCCCCTAACCTTCTCCTTTCAGAGACACTACTCAGACTGTCCAAGTGGTGGCGCTACCTTAAAGCATTATGTCAGAAACTCAGCTCTGCTTGGTATCAACAGATTATTTAGTTATTCTGGTGGTTTTGGTGAGTTGGCAGTTGACAATCCTAACAGTCTACTAAGATATAAATAGACACCCACATGCTGCCACAGCTAAAACCTTCAACTTAGAAACTGTACTCTTCTGAGACTTTGTGAGCTTCCCTACTGTGAGTCTCTGACTGCAGTAGTAAGGTGAATGAACTTTGGTGTTGAGTCTGGGCTCTGATTTCCTTTTGTTAACCTTCCCAAGTGCTTAGTTACTTTGTCTCCTAGGATGCAGAACCCTTTACTAATCTTGTGATTATATGATCGGATTGGAAAATTTGTATCCCGGTGGATGTCTGTCTTTTTATCAACAATACTAATATATCTCTACCTTTGTGACTTTTTGTTGTGAGTCTGAGAAGAAGATCATAGGAAAATGAAAAAATGTCGAGCTACCAAATCCATCCTCGAGTTAGGCCCATGGATGAACAGGCTCTGAAATTCTCATCACACCACAATCCTCATAATAAAAACTCTGCTGTGGGTCACTTGTCAAAGTATCATGAAAACTTCTTCAGTGTTTCCTTGTTCTCTCCATGGGAAAAAACTGCTGTAGAAGAGATTGCTTCTAAACCTTCCATCCTCCTAGAAGTGCAGACTTGTCAGGTCTCCCATTTGAGACAACCGCTAGGTTGGGGCACAAGACACAAAGCACGCAAGCAGCACACGGACCAACATTACCAGACTTGTATATTGGTTTCCATTTAGGTCCATGTCCCCTCCAAGTTAGATTCAAGCTTCTTATACCTATTCACACTGTAATTTGAAGTCATACAGTTACTATTCTAAGCAACATAATTTCACCAATGTCTATGCAAAGAAATACCTCTGCTGTCAGGGCAGCAGGGTATTCACAAAGCTCACCTGGCAGGATTCAGTGCTGTTGCAGACTGAGAACAGCTCTTTACCCTCTAGTTTTCCCTTGTTCAAGTCAGGGCACCCAGGTCCCCATCCTGCTCCTGCTCTAACAAAGTAGATCAGAAATGGCATTCAGGTAGGGTGGGAATGTGAGATAGGGGAGAGATCATGCCAATTCACAGGTCACCGGATCATAAGAAGTCCTATCTACATCTGATGGACTGGCCTGTCCATCACCCCAAGATCCTGGCCTTCAAGCTACATTCAAGTGACTGCAGGGAACTCTGAGTGGTCTTTCTTGAGGAGGACATGATTATGTTCTATGTGAGGAAAGAAAGGTATGCAAAGATATTTGGGGGTCAGAGGGGCAGACTGTGTCAGATATGGTTAGCTGTCCACTAAAATTTGTGTCCCCTCTTATGAAGCATAAGATTAGTGGGAATTGGCTACCTACCCAGGATCCCTACTTACTAGCTACTCTCCTCCCTGTGCTTCTAGATATGGCCACGTGACCAGTTCCTGTCAATGGAACATAAGAAGTGACTTAGAGCACTTCCAGGCTTTTAAGAAACAGATGCACTGGACTGTTAATGAGAAATAAAACTTACGTTGTGTTAAAACATTGTAATAGTAAAGTTTCAGAACATCTGGCATTACCCTAATACATTGAGTGAGTTAAAATCCAGAAGTAGAAATGTAGACATGACCTAGATAAGAAAGACAGTGATGACATAATGGGAACACAAGGAGTAGGAGCAGCCAGATTATAGGCAATACAAAAATCTAAGCAGAAAACTCTGACTTTGATGTGATATTCATTCATAAATTCAAACACGAGTTAAGTATCCACCAGATACCACACACCTAGCTATCAAAACATGAAATTACTTTCACGAGTTTAGGAAGACATATAAAATCCATATTCTGCCAAATGAAAGAGGCACCCAGTGTAATAAGGCAATGCTAAGGCATGTGAGGATGTTAAAAGTGATGTTAAGGCTACCAGAAATGAACCATATATCCCACGTGTATTTCACAATTTTGCCTAAAGCAAGGTCTGCTTCTTCAGTTCCACGAAGGTGATTTCCTATCTCTTTTTAAAAAAAATTTTTTTTAATGTTTATTTATTTTTGAGACAGAGAGAGACAGAGCATGAACGGGGGAGGGGCAGAGAGAGAGGGAGACACAGAATCTGAAACAGGCTCCAGGCTCTGAGCCGTCAGCACAGAGCCCGACGCGGGGCTCGAACTCACGGACCGTGAGATCGTGACCTGAGCCGAAGTCGGACGCTTAACCGACTGAGCCACCCAGGCGCCCCCCCCAAACTCTTTTAAAGAAACAGAAGGACTCTTCAGTTTTGAGAGTTCTCATAAAATTCATTGTCTCCAAATAGTTTAGGAGTAATGGATAAAGAAATGGAAGCAATGTTCACTTGGATGTCTAACAGTGAAAGGAGGGAGAGAGGATGATAAAGACACAGGGATGCAGACTGAGCTCTTTCTCAGATTTGCAAAATTTGTTTTCTGTCATTTAAGACAGGGGTAAAAATTCCTGTTCAATTTATAAGTCTGCATATCATCCAATTATATAATAAATATGAAAAGCTTTAAAATTGGAACCCATTATACAAATTTAAGTTGTTTTTTATTATTGTGTTTTATGGTCAAAATAAATAAATGCAAAGGTGTTAACATGATTAAGAAGGCAGAGTAGAAGGAAAAACAAAGTGAAGATTAACAGGAAGACTGAAGTAGAGATGAAGAGAACTGAGAAAAATTCCATCCACAACTGACATTTTCTTTGACGAAGTAGAATATGAAGTCATGTATAGAAAATGAGAAGTAGAACTTAGAAAGTCTAGACTACGTTACAGAATCAACAAGAGAACAAAATGATCAAGCAGCACTGAAGGCCAAACCGAAGCTAGAAAGGATGTATTTTTAAGGGCCCAAGTAAAATGGGTTCTATAAAGCTTTCCAGAAATATTCTGTTATTAGATATACAGCCATTCATTTATTCAGATACTGATTATACATGGCATCATTGATTTTTCAACCGTTAGCCCAAAAGCCCCTGCAAAGGACAGAACTGTGTCTCCCCAAAAATCCTATGTCGAAGCTCTAACTCCCACTGCGACTGCATTTGAAGTAAGGAATTAAGTAAGGTTCAATGAGGTCACATAGGTGAGGTTCTAATCTGAAAGGATTGGCGCTCTCATAAGGAACCCCAGACTTTGTGCTCACATGTGCACGCACACTCTCACTCTCTCTGCTATGTGAGGATGCAGTGAAAAGCAGCTGTCTGCAAGCTAGGAAGAGAGCTCTCACAAGATACCAGAATGCCTGGCACCCTGAGCTTTTCTACTGTCCAGCCTCCAGAACTGTGAGAAAACAAATTTCTGTTGTTTAAGGCACCCAGTCTATGGTATTTATTACCGTAGCCCAAACTAAGACAGCCCTCATGTTAAAAATGAATACTTTGTATTGCCGTCTTTTATATACCGAAATTAAACGTATTAAAAATGTAACTTACAGGGGCACCTGGGTGGCTCAGTCGGTTGAGCGACCGACTTCAGCGCAGGTCATGATCTCACGGTTTGTGAGTTTCAGCCCCGCGTTGGGCTCTGTGCTGACAGCTCAGAGCCTGGAGTCTGCTTCTGATTCTGTGTCTCCCTCTCTCTCTGCCCCTCCCTCACTCGTGCTCTGTCTCTGTCTCAGAAATAAACAAACATTTAAAAAAAAATTTTTTTTTAAATGTAACTTATGGAGTGCCTGGGTAGCTCAGTTGGTTTGATTTCGGCTTAGGTCTGATCTCATAGTTAGTGAGTTCAAGCCCCCCACATCAGGCTCTGTGCAGACAGTGTGGAGCCTACTTGGGATTCTGCCTCCCTCTCTCTCTGCCCCTCCCCTGCTTGCTCTCTCGCGCTCTCTCTCTCTCTCTCAAAAATAAATAAAACTAAACTTAAAAATATTTTTAAAAATTAAAAAAATAAAAATGTAACTTCTTACATACCCACTTTCCAAAAAAATAAATCAATGAATTGTCTTAATTGTAGTATAGAGAAATTAATGGAACATGAGTCAATTTTTTTTAATGTTTATTTATTTTTGAGAGACAGACAGAGTGAGAGTGGGGGAGGGGCAGAGAGGGAGGGAGACACAGAATCCGAAGCAGGCTCCAGGCTCTGAGCTGTCAGCACAGAGCCTGACATGGGGCTCCAACTCACAAACCGTGAGATCATGACCTGAGCTGAAGTCCGGCACTTAACCAATGGAGCCTCCCAGGCACCCCTATGGAACATGGCTTAAAATACACACTTCAGTAGATAAATGCCAAGTATGACTATTCTAAAAAATATAAGGGATGTTTGCACTCACTTACATAAATAAGTTTGAAGTTGAAAAAAAATTCTTTTTAACATTTATTTATTATTGAGAGACAGAGCATGAGTGGGGCAGAGACAGGAGGAGACACAGAATCTGAAGGAGGCTCCAGGCTCTGAGCTGTCAGCACAGAGCCCGACGTGGGGCTCGAACTCACAAACCGAGAGAGATCATGACCTGAGCTGAAGTCAGACACTCAACCGACTGAGCCACCCAGGCGCCCCAATAAGTTTGAAGTTTTAAAATGTAAGTAGATCATGGGGAGCCTGGGCGGCTCAGTCGGTTGAGCATGCAACTCTTGACTTTGGCTCAGGTCAGGATCTCACAGTTCATGAGTTCAAGCCCGCATCGGGCTCTGTACTGAAAGCTTGGTATTCTCTGTTTCCTTCTCTCTCTCTCTCTGCCCCTACCCTGCTCACGCTCTCTCTCTCTCTCTCAAAAATAAATGAACATTTAAAGAGATATAAATAAAATGTAAGAAGATCATAAGCCATTCCATACAAGAAAACCAGGAAAATAAATAAGCTGCTGTATACTTCATCATGGTATAATACTACACCATATATTTTTAACAAAACAAAGTATAATCTTTATAATATATTTGTATTCCTACAATATATGCTGTATCTCAAAACAATGTAAAGGTACTCTTGTTTTATGTAGAGTTAGACTGGTTCTAATAATTATGAACATGTTTTTCACCTCCATTATGGTTGGTGAAACAGCTGAAAGCCATGTAGGACATAAGAATTCCTCATTGTTTGGAACAGTCCCATTATTGGTAGAATACCTCATGTCCCTGATCATTAAATATTAAGAGTACTTCCCCTCAATGACTGTAATAACAGTCCCTGTTAATGTCTAAAATGCCACCTTGAGAGTAGTACAATGTCTACTGAGAACCAGTGCATTAAATGAATGCCTATTATACACAGGCACATGGAAGTACACATAGGGGAGAGAAGCAGCCAATGATTCAGGTGGAATAATGGTAGAACAGAGGAGACATGAAACTAAAAGAACATGAGTGTTTATGAGAACAGCTGGTTATAATGCATTCAGGGTAAAGAGAGTTGAGTTTGGCCAAAAGAGTATACAATGACCAAGCAGCTACAAATATTAAAAAGGGAAGCAGCAGATTTAAAAGATAAAGAAAAGTAGGGAAAATAGAAAATAAGGATGTTAAAAAGCCAATATCCCTCAGTATACACCTTCCACTCAAACGAGACTAGTAGTTTCTCTTTTCTCCCAGGACACTGCACTTATTCCAAATCCCAAGATGTTTTCGCACTGCTTTCCTTCTCTTGCCTATGCAAAATATATTTCTCAACAGAATTTAGGCAAAGTTCCATTTTTCTAGAAATTTTTTTGCAAGCACTCCCACATTTATGACATTTTTCCTTGTAGAAAGCCAAGTGCTCTACTACCTGAATATTTATTAACCAGCTACTATGTGCCTATAAGAAGAGCCTTTATTCTTTCCATAGAGAAGATAGCAGTGCTCAAGACTATAGATACATTTCTATGAAAATCTACCCCTTGAATACAAAAATAATCCTGTGACCTTACTTACCACCCACTGCCTTACAAGGGTAGTATGAATGATCAATTTCTACTCTAACCCTAAAAGTAAAGAATCCAGAGGTGAAAGTGGGACAGAATTAAGAAGTTCAGTTCTTTCAAAGAATTCATTTGGAAAAGAAGATTGCAAACATATACACCCATCTTAAATGGACCAGCCAACATACAGCTTACTTTATAAGCCAACATATAGTTACTTTAGGATAAATACTGGTAACCTGTAACTTTATCCCTGTCTCTTCATTCTGTATTTTTATATATTTGGTTTGCTTATTTTCTATTAATAATCAATCCAATCACACAATACACATTTTTAGGAATCCACACCATACATCAGATAATATGCTAGGTACTAGCAATTATCGATAAGCTAGATCAATAAGGTCCCTATCATCCTGGAACTTAGAGATTAGTAAAACAAGCGGATTTTAAACAAAGATGCAAATAAAGATGAAAATAAATATATAATTATAAATCGTGAAGCATAACTTGAAGGAAATGTACAAAGACAGGCTTATCCCTTAAGTAGGCCAACTAAAGTGACTTCCCTGAGCCTCATGCAAGATAATGAATATTATACTTTTTGACTTACAGTGTGTGCACATACACATATATAACACACATCAGTGTGCATGTACATGAGTGTGTGTGTGTGTGTGTGTGTGTGTGTGTGTGTGTGTTTGAATATATTCCACATAACAGAGCAGGTCTGCATCAGGTGAATTATGCCAACACATACTCCTCTAGTGGCAGCCTTAAACAAGGGCACAACTATACATAAATGCTATACAAAGGGCAGTTCCACCAATACAAATGCTATTATATTCATAGTCATACTAGTGGTTCTCAAATGCTAAAATTTGGATTGATGGCCAAGAGAACTGCATCAAAACCACCTGGAAACTTGTCAAAAATAAAAAATTTCCCACTCTCCATTGTCAATAATTTCAATTTAGTACCTAGAATGAATTTTTATAAAGTTCTATCTACATAATTATGATACTGTTAGATGTGAGCCTTTAGTCAGACAGTGCCTTGACTCATTACTTAACTGTTCCATAGTTCTTTTATCATGCTCAAAGCATGGCAAAGTACTCAAACTATGCTACTCAGTGCCAGTAAGCACAAAATAAATTATTTTCAAATAAATAAGCAAAGATATTGTAAGGAAAGTTATGATTTTTTTTGTTCTTGTTGTTTTCTCAAATACAATGATACGCCTTATCAAGAAGCTTTCACTTAGGAAGAGAAACGACAAACTCTGAGACAATGCTTCTCAAAATGAAGGACACAAACTATGAGTGGTATAGCAGATAATTTAATATGGTACCCCAAGTGATTTTAGATGATATACAAGATTATTTTACATGGCACATGGACATACACTAAATTACACTGAATTACAAAGAAAAAAATGTATTATCTTTTCAATTCTCTTTCAGTTAGTTATTGTTGTGTCTTCCACACCTATCACTGCTTATCTCATTTTAAGAAATAGAGAACATGCCTCCAAGCCTTTGGAAAACAACTGTTATCTAGCCTGAACTTAGTAACATTGTTTTGTTCATTGTATCCTTTAGGACTATCATCCATTTAAAACATAGGATACTGATTTTTCATTTATAATAGTGAGATAAATACACAAGTGAATTTAAAGAGAATAGCATAAATTGCATGGAGATCCCGTAAAAATTATAAGGATGCTCTATAGATGACTGAAGTTTAGAAACAGTACTGTGTGGGGGCACCTGGGTGGCTCGGTTAAGCGGCCGACTTTGGCTCAGGTCATGATCTCGCGGTCCGTGAGTTCAAGCCCCGCATCGGGCTCTGTGCTGACCGCTCAGAGCCTGGAGCCTGTTTCAGAATCTCTGTCTCCCTCTCTCTCTCTCTCTCTGACCCTCCCCCGTTCATGCTCTGTCTCTCTCTGTCTCAAAAATAAATAAACGTTAAAAAAAAATTAAAAAAAAAAGAAACAGTACTGTGTGAGGTATTACTAAAAGTTACAATCAATTTCTCTATGTCTCTCTCACACACATATATACATATACATACACAAACACATTCAATAAGTAATTAATCTAAATGAATAATCAAAAGCCACAAACTGTTACAGGAAGACAGTCAATGAAAAGTCTATTCTACCACTTAACAATGTAGCCAAAATAATGATATTCCATGATATGACAATCACTGTTTGTATATTTTCTCGACGAAATGATTATGATAATCTCTGACTACACATATAAATAATGTACATATGCTTTTATGTGAAGCCAGGAGAATTATCATTCAGTAATTTATACTACATACCTTATAATCCTTGGGTCGGTAGCAACCAAGATGAGAATGATCTGTAAAAGGGTATATCAAAGAATTAAACAATAAATATTTCATACTAAAAAGAAGAAAATTTGGGTTCATTTTTGGTTTTTGCAATTCTATTTCTATGATTATAATTTCATACAGCAGTTTTCAGAAATACCTTAAAGTCCATTAACAACGTTTTATAAGTAAAGATGATATAACACAAGTTAAAATCTGTGTCAGTTCTTGGGGCACCTGGGTGGCTCCTACAGTTAGGCATCTGACTCGATTTTAGCTTGGGTCATGATCTCACAGTTTGTGGGATCAAGCCCCACATGGGGCTCTGTGCTGGCAGCATGGAGTCTGCTTGGGATTCTCACTCCCTCTCTCTCTGCCCCTCCTCTGCTTGTGCATGCTTGTGCTCTCTCTCTCTCAAAATAAATAAACTTTATTTTAAAAATCTGTATCAGTTCTTCAATAATTAAGTGATTCCACAAATACTATTTTCATTAGAGTAGGATATATCAGAATATAGACCGGAATAATTTTTTTGTTGCTAATCCAATTTGCCTATATGAAATGGATAATCTTTAATTGATAAACCAGTTTATGACAAAATATAATTTGAATGTATATATTTGATAGATATTATCAAACTGTATGTGAATCCATGCTTGATTTGAGTGAGTATAATGGAAACAGGACCAGCTTCAGAGTGTGGTAGCTCATGTGGTAGCATAAGTGTATAGACCTTGTTGACAAATAGATCTGCATTATGGTCCAGTCCCCAGCACCTCTTGTATAACTTCAGCCTCATTATTCAACCTTTCTAAGTCTCAGATTCCTCATCTATCTCATCATAATCTGCTTTAAATATTATATTAGAGATCACATGTAAGGCATTAAAATAAATGTTAGCTACTATTATTAACACCGTCATCAACATCATTACTGTCAAATTCTAAGTCAACAAGCCTAGCTGCAATTTCTGACTCTACCACTTATCGAACATATTGCCTTGATCAAGTTATAGAATTAATCTGTGTTTCTTTCCTCATTTTAAAAGTATGAAGATGGGGCGCCTGGGTGGCTCAGTCGGTTGAGCGTCCGACTTTGGCTCAGGTCGTGATCTCACGGTCCGTGAGTTCGAGCCCCCCCGTTGGGCTCTGTGCTGACAGCTCAGAGCCTGGATCCTGCTTCAGATTCTGTGTCTCCCTCTCTCTCTCTGACCCTCCCCCCACTCATGCTCTGTCTCTCTCTGTCTCAAAAATAAATAAACGTTAAAAAAAAATTTTTTTTTTAAAAAGTATGAAGACAATGGCTACTTTGCTTCACAGAGTCATAGTAATGATTAAATTACACAGCTTATAAAAGTTTCTAGCACAGTATCTGTGCTAGATTATAAAACTATTCTAAATCTCTCCCAGGGTAAGGACCACTATATTACACATGCAGATTTTGGGTTTTTACTCATTACTTAAAGAAGTCAACATTTAACTACTATAATCTCTATATATTGACATTCAAGCACATCATGACCACTACTTCTCATACATTCTAGTCAAAAGCACTCTAACATTCTATATTTTACTTTCCCATGCCATCATATCAAAAAAAAAAAAAAGACTATATAGAGACCTAGTCTATATTCAGTCAATTAATCACCTATCTTTTACGGCACAAGATCTTGTTTGTTTTCCAAGTGTCCTGAATCATCATAGAGAATAGCTGAAACATCAATGTCTTTCACACAAAGCCAACTTCACCATGTAATTCAGTAAGACTCAACTTACTTCAAGGGCTTTTCAAAATTACAAATAAAATAAATCCCATCTCAACTCCTCTTCCATAAAGTCTAATAATGTACAGCATGGCCACAGGAGCAGGAGAAATAAAAGAATGATAAGGACATAATGAACCTAATTCTCCACACATGTTAACTTTGAAAATTAAGGTAATAATTTCTGAACTTGGTATATGTTCTTTCTTGCAGCTAATGTAATATGAAAAGTATCAGTGTATTAAAACATTTATAAACTTACCCTAATACGACAGATTTGTAATTTTTTTATTTTTAGAAATCAAGCTGTTACTGAGGTTCCCAATGTTTGCCCTAAATCACTCTTACCAATAATTACTCACTAACTATCTTCTAAAAGCAGGAGATAAAGGACATAAAAAGTCATGGCCCGCAGTCCTAAAATGCTTGTACTTTACTTGGGTTAAGTTATACAAAGTTGAATAACAGCATCATATAAGAAGAGTGTGAAGTCAGATTGGTACAAGCAATTAATGCAATTAGTAAGTCCTATCAGAAATAAATCTCTCAAAACTAAAGCAATCAGAAAAAAATTCCTAAAGGACAAGAAAGCTAACCTGGACCTTAATGCATGGGCCACACTTAAGAAAAGTATGAAGAAAAATTAAAAGCTAATTCAGATTAGTGTGTGTAATGTGATATGTGTGTGTGATCTTGACCAACTTTGACTTTACTTCTTTAAACCTCTTCATCTGTAAAATAATAGTTTCTAACATTCTTGAGGTTATCTTAACTAACCAATAAAATAGTAGTACTTAAAATAGAGGCCAGCAGAAAATACACATGCAATAAATATTGACTATTATTTGATTCTCTAACAACCTCATGAAATAGATGTTATGAACTAAATGCTATATCCTCCCAAAATTGATATGTTGAAGCCCTAACCCCCAAGGTGATGGTATTTGGAGATGGGACTGTTGGGTAGTCATTAGGATTAGACTGGTCACAAAGGTAGGTCCCTCATGGTAGAAAGAGTGCCCTTATAAGAGACACCAGAGAGCTTGCACACATGCATGTGCTTGCTTAAGCAAGCTTTGTGCTTGCTTGATTTATTTATCTGCATGTGCAGAGCTTGCAACTCTGTTATCAGCCAATTCCTTCTATCAACTTAATTCTTGAGCCCCATTCTGATGGTTACTGCCAACATGTGTTCCCTATGAGTCAATCCCTATCTTGGCAACCTGTATACTATCCTACGTTGAAGGGTACTATCATCTTCCTTTTTCCTAATTTCAAGGAATTGAACTCCATTCTGGTAGTTAGTGCTACTCTATTGCAAAACATTCCTGTTGGCAAATATGTGTACCTATGAACCTTCAAAGAGCATGCCCCTGGAGTCCTTTATCAGCAATTACCCTACTGCTATCCCAATGCCCACACAACACCCTAAGGTTGGCTTCTGCTCTCCTGTGAATCTTCATGGAGCACACAGCCATGAATTTGCTATATGCCAGTCTCTATTACTGGAAGCAAAGCTAAGAAGTCCAGCTTTATAAAATAAAACCAGCATTTAATATCCCTCAGGGGATCCAACCTTCTAAAAAGGAAAGACACATAACATGTGTTTTCTATCTCTGGTTCGCTTGTGATACATTGACCGGAAACTGTTTACTCTGACCTCTGATGTTCTCATCTTTCTTATTACTAATTTTGTCTGAAGTCTCAGTAGCAAAAGTCTCAGACTTTCCCCCTCACTATTTTTTTCTTGTCTGAAGTTTAGCAAACAGCAAACTTATCAGTGATTGGAAGGGTGATGGTCATCAAAAAAGATAAATAAATACCTAATAAGCACATGAAGAAAACATTAAATGCCGTTAGTTAAATATAAATTACAATTGCAGTGAGACAAAGGGAATAACAAGTGTTGTCAAAGATGTGGAGAAATTGGACCATCATACACTGCCGGTGGGAATGGAAAATGGTAGTCATGTTGGAAAACAGTTGGCCATTTCTTAAAAAGTTAAACATAAATTTACCAGATGAACTGGCAATTCCACTCCTAGGTATCTATGCAAAGACTTCAATGCAAACGTTCAAAATAGCATCCTCCATAATAGCCAAAAAGTGGAAACAATCCAGGGACTCAGGTTGGGAATATACATTTACTGCCAATGGGTATGAGGAAACTCTTTTGGATGATTAAAATATTCTAAAAATGGATTGTGGAGATTTTACAATGGTGCAAATTCAAAATCCTTCAGTTTTGTGCTCAAAACAGCTGAATTTTATGATATATAAGGTATAGCTTACTAAAGCTGTTAAAGATGTTTAATAAATAATAGAGAAATGAAGAAACTAAAAAAGGAGTTCCCAAAAATGACACAGTTCAGATGCCCACTGGTCTATGAGAGGAGGAGGCACACATGTAATTAAAGACAAAACAAAATATTTTGTAAATAAGTATAAACATGATGATATGCTATTTTACTCAGAACAGTAAAATGTTACCATTTATTGCTATGTATTCAAATTATGACATATTAGGATTTGGAATGTAATTTCCAATTTATTTTACAAACAAAAACCATCAAACCTAGGGATTAGTGAAAGCTCATAAAGGATTACAATTTTAGGTAGAAATGAAACTCAGAAAAGAATCTTCAAATGAAGGTAATAAGAGAAGTTTCCTCCAAGGAGGAGACAGAATCTAACGTCTTTTCAAATTCCAAGCAAATAAAAAAGGGACCAGGATGATGCCTTCAATTTCCTTTTCAAAAACATCAATGATTGGATAAAGCTTATAAACATTCTTGCAGCACAAGACATGTTGCATCTCTTCAAAGGGACTGCACAAATTACAATTAGAATGATCCACTATGGAAATGCCAAAGAAAGAAAAAATGTGCTTGAAAAATGTATCTTAAAAACAAAACAAAACACCTGAGTGTAAGTAGAGAAAGTAGTAGGAGGGTGGGAGGAAGGAAGTTGTGGTGAGAAGCCCTGGACCCCAGACTGACCAGGGCTGTTCTGGAACTCTTTAATAAGCCACTTAACCTGTCCAGGCCTCTCTGTCATTTTTCTTGATCAAATATAGTTAAATTCATCCTCACGCAATTATTATGATGACTAAAATAGTAATGGCGGTGAAATGGTATCCTATAAAAACTTAAAAATTTTTAGGCAAGATAATTTGGCAAGAAAATGTTTAAGAATTTCCATTAAAGTAATATTAGTCATTAGTGAAAATTCACTCTTTCTTAAGAGACTCTATCATAAGAAATTCCTACATGTATTTAAATAGTGGATGAGACCCCAAAACACAACCACTCAATTGTCAGAAAGGGGAAAAAAAAAAAGGCAGTCAAAAGAATAGGGACTTTAAAGTAGAGAAATGAAATGGAAAAACCCTTTCTTTAAAAGACAAGTAATAAATGTACAAAGAATAGAATTTTTAAAAATCACTGTTTGGCAAACTTTCCAGTAATAAATTATTTCAAGCAAGAATCATCAGTATATGCTACAGGGGTCAAAGTTGAGGAGTAACAGGATGTAATAGTCTCAGAGTATCTCCCCATTAATTACTAAGAGAAGAAATAGCACCTTTGTGACAGAGAAATCTAGCAGACCCCATCTTAATTAAGTAAGCAAATGAATATCACCAGTAACAAAGCAATGTGACATACTTCCTAGCATGTTGCACGCATCACTTCTGTTGTATTCTCGGGGGAATGAATAACCTAAATCTAATCATGAGGAAAAATCAAACAAACCCAAATTGAGAGACATTCTATCAAATAACTGTCCTGAACTCTTCAAAATTATCAATGTCAAACACAAAAAAAGATTAAAGAACTGATCCATTTTAAATTTTTTTTTTCAACATTTATTTATTTTGGGGACAGAGAGAGACAGAGCATGAACGGGGGAGGGGCAGAGAGAGAGGGAGACACAGAATCGGAAACAGGCTCCAGGCTCTGAGCCATCAGCCCAGAGCCTGACGCGGGGCTCGAACTCACGGACCGTGAGATCGTGACCTGGCTGAAGTCGGACGCTCAACCGACTGTGCCACCCAGGCGCCCCAGAACTGATCCATTTTAAAGAAAACTAAAGACACACGGCGACTTAAGGCCATGCGTGACGTGGAATTTCTTTTGCTATAAAGATATTATTAGCACAAGCGGCCAAATGTGACTTAGGTTTATAGATTAGCCTATTATTATTATTATTATTATTATTATTATTATTATTATATCACTGTTAATTTTCTGCTTTTCATAATTGCATCACATAAGATAATATCTGTATTAGTCTCCTCGGGCTGCCATAACAAAATGCCACAGACCAAAGGGATTACACGACAGACATCTATCTCTCCGTTCTGGAGGCTGGAAGTCTGAAATCCAGGTGCCAGTGCAGTCAGGTTCCATGAAGAGCTCTGGCTCTGGCTTGAAGGTAGCCATCTACCTACTGCCTGTGTCCTCACAAGGCAGAGAGAAAAAGCAAGATCTCTGGTTTCTCTTCTTATAAGGGCATTGATTCTATCATGAAAGCCCCAACCTCCTAACCTTATCTAAATGTAATTACCTTCCAAAGGCCCTATCTCCAAATACCAGCACATTTAGGGTTAGAGTTTCAGCATAAAAATCTTGGAGGGACACAATTCTGTCCATAGCAATGTACTTGTCAAAAGAAAGTTAATACACAAACATACATACAGATATGGAGGCAGGGAGGGGAAGGAGCTAGAGAGGAAGAGGGAAAGCAAATATTAGCATTTGAGGATTCTGAAAGGTATAATGGGGATCTTTTATATTATTTCAACTTTTCTTTAAGTCTGAAATTATGTCTAAATAGAAAGTTAAAGGAAAAAATGCGGACCTCACTAATGACCTCTCTGATTGTACTTCACATAGGTAGCTGGCTGCGTCGATCAAAAGTTACTGAAATTTTAACAGTTCTGCTGGCAAATATATTATAATTGTCAAGAGACATCAGACGCTTCAGTGCATTCTAAAAACATCTTCCAAAGAAACATCTACATTGGAGTTATTTTCGATTTTCTTAAACCTTATTTTCCATGGCCATAAATTTCTTCCAAGAGGGGAAACAAAGTATAACATCTGTTCCTAATTTCATATAATCTGCTACCATGATAATAAAAGACTTATTGATTACCACATCTATCTCCCTGTTAACGCTAAAAAAGCTAAATAAATGAGCACAAATTCTGCATGTTCTCAGAGAAGAATGTTTCATTTCAACATTAAAAAGGGAAAGAGAGAGAGAGAGATTGTACACTACAGTTTAGAAACAGAAAGAGATGGGAGCTCACTATAAGTTATGATTGTGTTTTTTTTCACTCTGTCTCATTTTTCTTTTTCTATGCCTTCCTCAGTGTGTAATGAATTCACTTAAAGGCTGCTGGGGAATGTTGCTGACTGACCAGTCAATGACTATAGATATGACACTCAAATATCCCTAATTATAAAATACTATTTAATCTTCTTCCTAAAAGTCATCTTCATTATCACATTGAACTTAAGTAGTAATTTATCTAACCCATAGAACCAGGGCCTACAATAAAAAAGATTCTTATAAATTAAACATAAAAGACATTATCTCTTCATAAATATAATAATAAATAATTATTATATTGACAGCTGAAATTTACTAAGGCCTGTGTGCTAGGGCATTTTACATGGTCACATTTACTGGGTTATCTTCACTTTTTTTTTTTTTTAATGTTTTTATTTATTTATTTTTGGGAGGACAGAGAAACACAGCATGAGCCAGGGAGGGGCAGAGAGAAAGGGAGACACAGATTCTGAAGCAGGCTCCAGGCTCTGAGCTTTCAGCACAGAGCCCAATGCAGGGCTCAAACCCACAAACCATGAGATCATGACCTGAGCCAAAGTCAGATGCTTAACCGACTGAGCCACCCAGGCGCCCCTCTTCATTCTTTAATATACTGATTATCAAAGTAGTTAAAATGATTTGTTCAAGAATGCCCAATCTATAAATAAGTGACAGAGCAAGTATTCAAATATATATGTAATTTTATGTCTAAAACCCATAACCTTGAACTTTTTACTATGGTGCTTCCCAAATCTTTTCTACAAACTAAGGGGTATATGTTAAGGTAGGAAAATAGTTCCATAGTCAAATAATTTTAGAAATTGTTGAGCAAAACAAAATCAAGTTGTTTTTTTTTCCACTAAAAGGTATTAGTCTTTAATATGCTACTCTGTATGTTGAATCTCAAAGAGAGAGATTAGTTTATAGCAGCACAAAAATTCTATTATTTTTAAAGTACCTATATGGATGTCCCACAAGTTGTAAAAAAAGTAGCATATGCCTTACTACCTAATAATACAGCAAAGATTCTATTTTAGTTCACTGATGTCAAGTTAAAGGCTTGACTGTAGCCAAGGCAAGTAAAGCAATGAAGAGAAATAACTTTTAGCTTACCATTGTGCATCCTGGACCATCCATCTCTTTCACAGTCTCTGCCCGAAGAACCAAATAAAGCATCGGCCCTGGGACTTGGAGGGTCGACCTAGAAGAAGAAGGATTTCATAAAGTCAAAAAGAACTTAAATGTTCTTCCAGTCTCATGGCACCAGAAAATCAACTCAAGTACATAGACTATTAGTCGTCAGGTTAATGTGATAGTGCCTATTATGGTTCAGGCATATCCCAAAGCCAGAGCTTAGTTGAGTATTTTGCTGTTCATGTTTAAATAAAATTGAAATTAAACTTCAGAAATCTCTAATTATATACTGAGTCTACTTTCAAATGAACAGATTTATAGTTAAAAATGCCCTCTACCCCATTGTGTAGGTGGCTTTCCATTACAAAGTTACAAAAAGAGGAATCTATTTTGCCACATTTAAAAATTTGCCACATTTGCTACTTATATAGATGTTGAATCCAAACAGTGTCATTATTCGGCTGCGTTCAGAGCCCAGCATGCAGAGTGCTTCATAGCCTACAGTTAATAACAGTTAAGCATGTTTTCTAATGAAGAATAAAAAAGTCAGAGTGATGTAAATAATAAAAAAGATAGCTCTATTCA
Source organism: Herpailurus yagouaroundi (assembly GCF_014898765.1). NCBI lineage: Eukaryota > Metazoa > Chordata > Mammalia > Carnivora > Felidae > Herpailurus > Herpailurus yagouaroundi. Next base: position 38,427,039 of record NW_024412388.1, read on the forward strand.
TCAAAATTAAAAACTTAGTACATTAAAGGGACGATATTAAGAGAGTGAAAAGCAACCCTTGGAATAAAAATAACTTGCAAATAATTATCTATTAAGGCATTAATATCCAAAATATATGAAGAAACTTCTACAACTTAAAAAAAAACCCTCAATTAAAAAGTGAGCAGAGAAGTTAAATACACATTTCTCCAAAAGATACACAAATGACCAATAAACACAAGAAAAAATGTTCGATATCACTAATCATTAGGGAAATGCAAATCAAAATCATAGTGAAAGATACTACTTCATGATATAAACGTACTTAACACTACTGAGTTATACTTGAGTTTTAACTATGGTGCTTCCCAAATCTTTTCCACAAACTAAGGAGTAAATGTTAAGGTAGGAATACAGTTTCACTTAATCACTTAAAAATGATTAAAATAGTAAATTTTATATTGTGTATATCTTACCATAATCTAAAAAAAATTAATTTTTAAAAAGGAGAATGAAAAGACAAATATTTATAAATTATGTAAGTATCTAGAATCCTAATATATAAAGAAAATTTACAATTCAACAACAAAAAGATAAACAACCCAATTAAAAATGGACAAAGGACCTGAATGAATGTTTCTCAAAGGAAATACAGAAATGCCTAACAAGCACATGAAAAGATGCTCAAGAACATTACTTATCAGCAAATGCAAATCAAAACCACAATGAGAAAAAAAAACCCACAATGAGAGACCTCTCCACACCCCCTAGGATGGCTATAATAAAAAGAAAACAAAACAAAATAATAAGTGAGAAGGTGGATAAAGTAAAGCCTGAAACACTGCTGGGGACAAGGTAAAATGGGACCGCCACTGTGGAAAACAGTTTGACAATTTCTCAACAAGTTAGAAACATGCATAGCACATACCATGTGACCCAGCAATTCCACTCCTAGGTATTAAAACAATAGGCACTAAAACAGGTACTCAAGTTGAAGCTTGTCGACCAAAAAAGGATCAAGTACTGACACATGCTATACCATGAATGAAAGAAAACACTGTGCTAAATGGAAAAAGCCAGACAGAAAAGTCTACATTTTGTAGGATTCCACTTAGGTGAAATGACAGAAGAGGAAAATCCACTTCCTGATAGAAAGTAGATTAATGGCTGCCAGGGGCTGAGGAAAGGGAGAAATGGTGAGTGAATACTTAATGAGTACAGGGTTTCTGTTTGGGATGATGAAAAAGTTCTGGAACTAGATAGGAGTGACAGTTGCACAATATGAATGCATTTAATGCCACTAAATCATATACTTTAAAATGGTTGAAATGGTAAATTTTATGTTACAAGTATTTGACCACAACAGAAAAAAAAAAGATCCTATTCTGTATAAATGAAAAAGAAAATAATTCCATTTAACTTTTCTGGAATGGTTGTGCCAGTTAGTTTGGGAGCATGTTAGTTGCTTTCTTGAAACTGCCCCTTACTCTTCATGACTATTTTTCACACAAATGTATGTAAAACTAGAATGTCTTTTCTAAAAGTATTAACTTTTTACATGTGCATGTATGAAATTAAAATGTTATCAATTTGTTAAATGCTTTTATTTATTTATTTATTTTAATGTTTTATTTTTGAGAGAGAGAGGGGGAGAGAGAGAGAGAGAGAGAGAGAGAGAGACAGAGTGTGAGCAGGGGAGGGGCAGAGAGAGAGGGAGACACAGAACCCGAAGCAGGCTCCAGGCTCTGAGCTGTCAGCACGTGGGACTCGAATCCATGAACTGTAAGATCATGACGTGAACTGAAGTCAGATGCTTAACTGACTGAGCCACCCTGGCACTCCGGTTAAGTGCTTTTAAAATCATAAATGGTTATGGGGGAAAAGAGACATCTCTATGCAAACACAACTGGAAAACTCCAGTTTCCTATATAATAATGTAAGCAATTTTCTAACTGTAGGCGTAAAGTATGCATTTTTTTCCTGTCTATTGAAAAGCTGCAAGGGAAATCTCTTAAATAAAAACATTAAAGTTTATACCAAGCAGGATTAGGATTATTCCATTTTGAACACTGATGTGAAAAACAGTAATTTAGTAAGCATTTTAAGAGCAGTTATTTCCCTAAACAATTTTGTTTTGTGGCTAACTCCCAATAAATATTACTGGTTATCTTTGTACATAGGCATTTTATTTTATTTTATTTTATTTTATTTTATTTTTTTTTTCAACGTTTATTTATTTTTGGGACAGAGAGAGACAGAGCATGAACGGGGGAGGGACAGAGAGAGAGGGAGACACAGAATCGGAAACAGGCTCCAGGCTCTGAGCCATCAGCCCAGAGCCCGACGCGGGGCTCGAACTCGCGGACCGCGAGATCGTGACCTGGCTGAAGTCGGACGCTTAACCGACTGTGCCACCCAGGCGCCCCAACCATTGTAAAATTTAAAAAATCTGTTACACTGGGGCGCCTGGGTGGCTCAGTTGGTTGAGCGTCCGACTTCGGCTCAGGTCATAATCTCACAGTTCGTGGGTTCGAGCCCCGCATCAGGCTCTGTGCTGACAGCTCAGAGCCTGGAGCCTGCTTAGGATTCTGTGTCTCCCTCTCTCTCTCTATCCCTCCCCCACTCATGCTCTGTCTCTGTCTCAAAAATAAATATAAACATTAAAAAATTTTTTTAAATCTGTTAGTTTAAAAGAATAAAGGATTCATAGTCAAAATATAAAAGTGGAATGAAATGTTGCTTAAATATAATTCACTTAATTTTTTTTTTTAGATGTCACACAAAAAAAACTAACCTTTCAGGTGGTGTACTTTTAAAAACCCCACTAGACCATCAAAGAGCATATTTACATATTTACATTTATATTTACATATTAGAATTTAAAAAAATGAATTAAAGTCAGAAATAACTTTAGGCACACTGAGGTGGCTCAGACGGTTAAACATCCAACTCTTGATTTTGGCTCAGGTCATGACTTCACGATTCTTGAGTCCGAGCCCTGTATCAATCAGACTCTTGTGCTGACAGCACAGAGACTGCGTGGGATTCTCCCTCTCCTCCCCCTCACTCTTCCTCTCTGCCCCTTCCCTGTCCGTGCTCTCTCTCCCCCTCTCTCAAAAATTAATAAACATTTTTAAAGAAAAGAGATAACTTTATATATAATCCCAAAAGGCATTTTGCTTCTACAGGCACTTAAAGCTTAATGTTCTTACTGTTATTAGATATATTTATGAGTAATGTTTATTAATTTGTAGGTCTTTGTTAAAGAAACACTTTTAAGATAAAAATTCTTGGGGCGCCTGGGTGGCTCAGTCAGTTAAGCGTCCGACTTCGGCTCAGGTCATGATCTCGCAGTCCGTGAGTTCGAGCCCCGCGTCGGGCTCTGTGCTGACAGCTCAAAGCCTGGAGCCTGTTTCGGATTCTGTGTGTCTCTCTCTCTGACCCTCCCCCGTTCATGCCCTGTCTCTCTGTGTCTCAAAAATAAATAAACGTTAAAAAAAAAATTAAAAAAAAAAAAGATAAAAATTCTTTGCAAAAATTCAAGAAACTATGAGAATTCTAAGAAGGTCCTTTATTACATATTCTGAAATATTACAGACTCTTAAAATTAGCCAAAGTCTACTTAACTGTCACATGAACACAAGTTCTAAGCTTAAACCATATCAAAAGGCTTCTGTGTGGAAAGATTAGAACTATACAACCCTAAGTTAACTCTCTTCACTTTCAAAGGCCTTCCCATCCTCATCAAATAATGATTTGCTTCAAAGATCCATTATATAAGATTTATCCAAGGGACATAATATCAAAGGGAAGTTACTTGCCATTATAATTTTCAAAAAGGCTAGAAAAAGGGAGTCTTCTTTTTTCATAAAGAAAAGTTGGTCCTCTTTTAACACCCTCCTCTGCCATTTTAGTCCTAATGTCAATTATATCTAAGTTCAATTTGTAGAGTTATTACACTGTCCAGTGTATAAGAAGAAAGGAAATGGGTACTTAAAAGACTTAACATGGCATTCATAATGGAACTTGATCTCTGTCAGGTTTAAAGACTTACAAAAGAATGTTCTTTTACTCTAAGCTAATTTTCCATTTTAGATTGCCAGGCTAACAGTTCAGGAAAAAAAAATTATTAATAGAAGGTAGAAGTGAAAGAAATTTCAAGAATAGTATTTTAGTGAAAGAATAGATTAGATCAGTTTCCAATGGAAATGTTTAAGAGAACACATACATGTCTAATCACAAATGGAGGTTTATCTGTTTCTTTTTTGAATTCATAGGGTCCCAGATTTAAATGGGCCAGCCGCCGCCTGGTGTCTTCAGATAGCTCACACATGCGTCTTTTTGTGTAGGGAGATGGAGAGTGTGATTTTGAAGAAATTGTAGGCTGTTCGTAGTTTTTTGCATTTATGCAATATTTATTTCTCTCAGGTGACTTGGATTTTTTCTTCTGTGATCTTGATGTTCTGCTTTGCAGTCTGCCGTGTGATTTTTCAACTGGAGCCGTATGGTAAATAAATTTATCCTAAATATACGAAATAAAAGTTAACTTAGGCAGAAGACATATGTAGAAATATATGTAGATATATCTATCTATATATAAACTACAGGTAGGAAAAAAATTTAAAAATTAATTTAAAGCACATATAATCTATCAAAGCCAACTAGATTAGTCTTTCCTATCTATCCTAGATAACTCTTTGTCTAGTAGTTAATAAAGTATATGGTATTAAGTCTAGCAAGTCCAATATTTAATCATTTGAAAAATCTAAGAAACAAGGTCAGAAAAATCAGTTTTCAGTATATTAAAAAATGAATGTAAACATTGGTTTATCATTTATAATTAAAAGTATCCAAGTAACTGACTATATAGTTTAAGAGGACTCTCTTTAGTAATGTTACAAATACGCATGGCTAATTAGTTGCTTATGACATCTTTATGGAGAAAACATAAAATAAGTTTCACTTATACTGCTATGATTATATACATACGTATAATGTAAACATCTGAAAAAGCTTTATACATGTTTTCATGAAATGTATTGTTTGGATTATACAAGATGATTAGTATTTTAAGATCTCTTTCAAACCAAAACTTTACAATTTAATGACCAATAGTCATTCCACCTTAATTCTGATACCATATTTTTATAAATGTAAGAAGACATGAAAGACACATATAAATGTTAATGACTAGTATTCTGCTAGTAAAAATGGTTAGCAGTCTAAGTTTTTAAAAACAAATGTTATATTTCCAAACTTTTTTGTGTTATTAGGATAACATTTCATTTAGTCCCTGCCTTATAAGTGCCTTAAAATTTGGATTACTAGTAAATAACATAAGACCTCTTGACTCATTATCTAGAATTATAAGATTTCCAATATTAGAGAAAATGGACAGTGAGAGAATCTTTGTATTTCTAACTTTAATAATTTTAAAAACCTATCAATCCTACCTCCCTCTCTACTTTCTCAACCCCTCCCTTCCCTGCTCGTTAAGGGTATTTATTCTAATAAAATACAAATGTGACATAGAAGGGAAGAGTCAAATATTTTTAAAAAGTAAACAGGAAAAAAATGTATTTTTCCAACTGGAAAAATAAGCCCATGGGTTTCATACAAACCAGCACCATCCGAATATTTCTTCATCTTCCTTCTGCAGCTATTAATATGCTCCCACCTTCTCCCACCTTGTTCAATGACTTCAACAAGTCATTCAGAATTTTTCTACCTTAACACATTTCATCCATCTCTATGACATCACACTGATGCACAGAAGCAGGAATGTTAGCACAGGCAAGGACCTTTGAGGTTTAATAAAATGTTCAAGTAGTGAAGATTTCCAAGACCTTGGACTCAGGCTTCGGTTTCGCAGCTTTAATTACTTTTACTCACCTCATCTTAGATTTCGTCATTGTGCAGATCCACTGCATTCCAAACTCTGAAATCCCTTGCTGACCAAAACTACTTTTCCTCATGGTACTTCTTTTATTCTCGCTGAATCTGCTACTTGCCCTCATCACCTCCTCACTCCCTGGACTCTTTTCTTCAAATCTTCACACATTTTTAATATCTCTTACCTCCAGACACAGATGAACCATAATCATCTCTTTCAACAGTGCTATAAAGTTGCTTTGATTATATCAAATCTAAAATAACTAACCTCATCTTTCTTGGTTACAGTTTACGAATGTTGAATACTAGCAGAGGAAGTTATAAACTAAGATATATCTAGTACAGATACATGCTGTCTAACTCTATCCAATCCTGAATGCATCCTGTTCCTTCCCAGTAGAGCTGAAAATAGTGGTTGTTATATGCTGTTAACACAGTGGGTCCCTCTGACCAACAGGGTAATAGCATGTGACATAAGGAGAGTCTTGAAAAGTGCTCAAGTCTTTTACTCCTTTTTGACAACCATCCTGCCTGCATGTGAATGAGCCAAAATTAGGCTACTAGAAGATGAAAGTATTGTGGCCACGATTCCGGCTAAAATCAAGCCAATTACCAGGAACATAAAGCCCTTCCCAGACCAGAAACTCAGCCAACTGCCAGACAGAGTGAAGCTATCCTAGATCAGTCAGCCCCAGCCTTGCCAGTTCAAACCAAAAGAACCACTCAACCAATACACAGAACTGTGAGAAACATTTTATTTTAAGCCACCAAGTTAGCGTTGCTTTTTACAAAGCAAAACCTACCCGATATAGCAGACTAACACACATATTAATAAAACTACTACTGACATTTAACTAATTCATAATAAAGTCTACCTTTAGTAAGTAAAAAGTGTAAGTAGAAAACTAGTTTTATTTCAGAAATTCACAATAATATGCTTAATTTTTTCAATCCATTCAACTGGTGACAACACATCAATTTGAAAATAATGTGCCAAAAGGAATAGAGATCATTACAAGTATTTGTAAACTTAAATAATTTTATAGTTTCTTTCACTCATTCTCTCTTAAAAACCAAAATGGTTTGTCTTATTCTTATGTTTGAACCTGAAAATGCTGCTTTACAGCCATTAAAATTTTAATTTTAACCAATATTCAGTTTTTTAAAAGTAGATTTATCACATTTTCTTTTTAAAAAAAATTTTTTTTTAACATTTATTTATTTTTGAGACAGAGATAGACACAGCATGAACGGGGGAGGGGCAGAGAGAGAGAGAGGGAGACACAGAATCGGAAGCAGGCTCCAGGCTCTGAGCCATCTGCCCAGAGCCCAACGCGGGGCTTGAACTCGTGGACCGCGAGATCGTGACCTGAGCTGAAGTCGGACGCTTAACCGACTGAGCCACCCAGGCGCCCCTCACATTTTCAAATAAGGGCAAGTAAGATTAAAATCCTGGCTGGTAACATTCAAAATTTTAATGTGTAAGTATATATTCTGTTGTGCCTACCAGACAATGTTTTCTATCTTTTATTTTACTTATTGTCTTCCCTCCCAATTATCTTTAAAAAAACTTCAGTAACAGTCACTAAATTATTTAGTTATATGTTATGTGCCAGACACACTGCATATATTCTCTAATTTAATATTTAAGGCAGCCTGATGAGGAACTTGAACCCAGATCTGATTCTGAGGCATATTTTCTTAAACAATGTCTGACACTGAAGCCTATCCTATTATATCTGTTCAATGAATAACAAATGACAAACACTGAAATAGCAAGTTAAAAAAATAGCAAGTTAAAAAATGGCAAGTTAAAAAACTTCACGGAGGAAAATGTTAATTCCTAAGTCTGATGAAAGTCCTATTGGGGGGATAATTTTACATTTAGAAAGGATTCTTCACCAAGCTGTACACTTAGAACGTGTGTACCTTTCTGAGCATATGCTCTACTTCATACTTTTCTACCCACCCACCAGAAGGGCAGACCCCGATGAGGAGAGAAAAAATTTGTCTGAGTCCGGGTAAAACATTTTTAACAATTTACAAAAATGCACAGTACATATCTCAAAACAAGTCAGTAACATCTCTGCATCTGGCAAGCATAGGTTGTTAGATCTCTACTAGCTGCATTTCAGAGACAAATTAACTATAGCCATACTATGTATCTTGTCAAACAACGTAAGAATGAGCCCCTTAATAATTTCATATAAACCATGCTTTACCTTCTTAGCTTACATCACAGTTATCATCCTTAGCAAATTTACTCTAAAACTGAGAGTACAGTAAATTAACACTCCGCTCTTGCCACCATGGGCCCAGTCCTGCCTCGTTTGGATCCTCAGGGCTTTATATGCTCCTGGCTCCTCATCCATCACAGGCTGTTCATTGTTACCTAATCATAATGCAACTGCATATGAGTGATGCCTAGACATTATTAGATAATTTGTGGACAAGGCAGTAAGATGATCTTGGGGACTCAGTGAAAAGTTAGATTGGAATGAAATACCAAGTCCATATAACTTAGTTGACTAAACGCAGTTTTTACAAATACACAAGGTACTTAGGGTGAAGTGTCCAAGCTTCCCTTAGTCTGATACCATCAGTGTGGCCACCAAACTGAGCAAGAATCATTTAAGGAATGAGAGAGACTCAGGAAACCATACTTACTAAACACCAATATCCCCGCATGAAAACCTCTGGTCACATTTGCTAAAAAGAATCCTCTGAACTTTTTGCAGTCATCTGTAACTCCTATAAGATTTATAGAAGCCTCCCATCTAGCTCTCTGTAAGGCTTCTTGATCTCAACATCTCTCTGGCAGACTGATTTCTTTGCATTAAAAAAAAAAAAAGGCCCATGGCATTACAAATGATAATTGCATCGTGGCACCGCCTATCATGTGTACCAAACTCTTCACTCTCACATTTAAGATGCAACTGAACTGCTAAATACCTTTGATAATTGTTTTGCTTACACTCCAGATTGACCCAAAAAAATGAAATGAGCTACGGTCAAAATGAAAGCATAATTCTCTCAAATGCCCATAACTATCAACAAATAAGTTAAACCATTAAATAATTTAAATAAATGATTTGAAGGGCGCCTGGGTGGCTCAGTGGGTTAAGTGTCTGACTTTGGCTCAGGTCATGATCTCACGGTTTGTGAGTTCGAGCTCCGTGTCAGGCTCTGTGCTGACAGCTTGGCGGAGCCCAGAGCCTGCTTTGTATTCTGTGTGTGTGTCTCTCTCTCTGGCCCTCCCCTGCTCACACTTTGTCTCTCTCTGTCTCTCAAAAGAAATGAATAAACGTTTAAAAAAAATTTATAAATAAATAAATAAATAAATAAATAAATAAATAAATAAAAGATTTGAACCTGAGTGCGGCACTTCCTCGAGCTTATCAGACATTCAGTTATCACTGAGGTCGTAGAAAATTCCAGCTTTGGAGCAATTCCCTGAGTAAAAAAAAAATAATAAAAAAAGGTATTATTAATTATTTCAATTTCTGAAAAAATAGAACTATTAGTGATAAAACCATGACCTGAAGTAACAAACACTTATCAAGACTTAGCCACTTCATTTGTTAGTTTGACCTTCCTACTAAAACTAAAGACAACACAGTGATGCTAAATGTTAGCAAGTAACAGTTTCATTGCTGATGATTCCCTTACAAGTGATTATATTACCTTTATGTAAAACAGAATGCTTTTTCCATTTTCCAGTATTTCCCTGTCAAATTATTCTAAGATTTTTAAACTATGATACAATAATACTAAAGTCAGAAATATATAAAAACACTTAATGGATTTGAGCTCTTTTTACTTTTACAAATTAACTTACTTAACTACACAATCAAGAAGTACTTTGGTGGCACTTAGGTGGGTTAGTTGGTTAAGCATCTGACTCTTGATTTCGGCTCAGGTGGTGACCTCATTGTTCGTGAGATCCAGCCCCGCACTGGGGCTCTGCGCTATTAGCTTGCAGTGCTTGGCATTCTCCCTCTCCTCTATCTCTCTGCCGCTCCCTCCTCCTCCTCCTGCTTGTGCTCTCTCTCTCTCTCTCTCTTTTTCAAAATAAATAAACTTAAAAAAAATACTTTGGACACTCTCCTCATGTTAAAAAAAATTACACCTTGTAGATATGCAGTTCTTGAAACAGAAGAGAGATAAGTCTCTACCAACTCCGCCAACATTTCTCCCCTTAATGTATGAGTTACATTCAGATCTATGAATGAATCTGGCTTCTATTGCTCGCAACATTTCAAACATCAGCTTTAACGCTGTTTTGAAATAAGTGGAGACAAATGGTAAAATTCAAAGGAACAGTCACAAAGCACCTGCCGAAATATTTGGAAGCACACAAATCACACATTCACCAAAACATGAAAAGATATTGTGTATGCCCAGTGCAACTTCATTCTAATGTAGAAGTCAGATATTCGTCCTCTACAAACCCAGCCTTTGACCTACTAACTTGAGAATTTCAAACATCACACATTACAGAAAAGGTAAATATGAGTTGCCTGACAATTAACCAAATGATTGTTTTTCTGCAATCCTCTTTTATTAATGATGCCCACCATGCCTATTTATTAGTTATCTATTGCTACACAGCATATTACTTAGTAGTTTATAACGAATGTATGTGCTTATTATTTCACATACTTTCTATGGGTCAGGAATCTGGCAGAAGCTGAACTGGGTGGTTCTTGGCTCAAAATCTCTCATGAGATTGCAGTCAAGATGTTTGGGCTGCCGTTATCTGAAGGTTTACCGGGGGCAAGAGGATCTGCTTCCTAAGAAGGCTCATTCACACAGCTGTTGGCTGGAGGCCTCAGTTCTTTTCTAGTTTTTAGCAAGAGGACTCAGCTCCTCAACACGTAAACATCCTGAGTGTCTTCATGACACGGCAGCTAAGTTCTCCCAAAGCAAAGCAAGGAGAAAGCCACAATTGTTATTATGACTTACTCATCTAAGTCTAACACTGTCACATCTCATTGTATTCATTACAGCCCTGAAGTACAGCCCACACTCAAGGACAAAGGAGTTAGACTTCCTTTTCAGCGGAGGAATATCAAACATTTGTGGACATATTTTATTTCATTTTTTTAAAAATTTTTAAATGTTTGTTTATTTTTGAGAAAGAGAGAGAGAAAGAGAGACAGAGCGAGCGGGGAAGGGGCAGAGAGAGGAGACACAGAGTCAGAAGCAGGCTCCAGGCTCTCAGCTATCAGCATGGAGCACGACACAGGGCTCAAACTCACAAATGGTGAGATCACGACCTGAGCCAAAGTCAGACACTTAACCACCTGAGCCACCCAGGCGCCCCTCATTTCATTTTTAATGTTTTTATTTATTTTTGAGAGAAAGAGAGACAGAGTGTGAGCAGGGGAGGGACACAGAGGGAGGGAGACACAGAATCTGAAGCAGGATCCAGGCTCTGAGCTATCAGCACAGAGCCTGACACGGGGCTCAAACCCACATGAGATCATGAGATCTCATGACCTGAACCGAAGTCAGATGCCACCCAGGTGCCCCATGGTGGACTTATTTTAAAACCACCACTCTACCCTCTGACCACAAGTTACTTAGACTCCTTTCATGTGTAAACTAAACTCATGCCCTATAAAGAAAAAAGAAAAAAAGAAAAGGGAAAGAAAGCAAGCAAAGCAAAGCAAAGTCTCATCCTTTTACAACTTCAGCTTGAAATCCAGGATGTTGGCATCTAAGTCAAGTCCTTATTCAACCTCCACAGATGTGGTTCTTTAAGAGCAGTTCTGACAATACAGTCCCTCACAGTTGGAAGACTTGTGAACCAAAGAGACAAGATGTCTGCCCCACATATACCCAAAATACACATGTACAGCAGGCATAGGATAACCACTACAGATATTCTTATTCACAAAAGGAGAAAACAAGAGGCAAACAGGAATCACTGGTCCATTGAAATTCTAAAATCCAGCCAGGAAAATGTTAGAAGTTCCTTGATTAGAAGTTTAGCCCTGTTCCTGATCAGAAATAACTATTCTCTGGGCTCCTCTGGGCTCTTGCTTCCATCCTCTAAATTATCATTCCTTCTCAATGAGAGGTAGACCATATGTTAGAGCTGCACAGTGTTCTGAGTGTGAGTCCTGTCAACAGAATTCTGGGGGTCCAATTTTCATTTTGTGAGGTCTCTCTGCATTTCAGACCAAGCTGGAGGTATTTCCAACAATATAATGCTCTTTATTTTTTTTTTTAATTTTTTAACATTTATTTATTTTTGAGACAGAGAGAGAGAGAGAGAGAGAGAGAGAGAGAGAGCATGAACAGGGGAGGGTCAGAGAAAGAGGGAGACACAGAATCTGAAACAGGCTCCAGGCTCTGAGCTGTCAGCAAAGAGCCCGACGTGGGGCTCAAACCCACGGACCGTGAGATCATGACCTGAGCCGGAGTCGGACGCTTAACCGACTGAGCCACCCAGGCACCCCAGTATAATGCTCTTTAAAAACATGTGTGGTTCTCCTATGAATCTTATTGCAGGTCACTCCATTAGACCAAAGCTGCACACTTCTCTCCACTGGGCTTCTGCTGAGACTGCCCTTACGCATCTTCAAAAAAACCTGATATTCGATTAAATTATTTTCTAAGACAACATCTTGGATCTTTCTGAGATTTTAATGAAGAATTATATAGTCACACCCTAGGTTTCACCATCAGACCACAATTTCCCAAAAGTGCCTGGAATGATTTTTGCTCAGAAGTCAACCCTTAATTTTAGCATTATCTGCCATTGGGAAAAGTGGGGAATCTTCAGAAACAGTAAGTTCAACTCCTTTTTGCTAAACAGCCTTTCCTTTTGCTTATCTCTCTCCTCTCATACTTTGCTATAAAGCAGCAAGAGAAAACCAAGCAGACCCTCTAACAATCTATCTGAAAGTCTTAGACCACTCATTTCCTTAAATATTTCTCTACATTACTGCAGATGACTATATGGCTAAATTTTCTGCCATTACATCACAAAGATTCCTCTTTTTATTTATTATTTATTATCTATTTTTAATTTTTTTAATGTTTATTTACTTTTGAGAGAGAGAGTATGAGCAGGGCAGGGGCAGAGAGAAAGAGTGAGACACAGAATCTGAAGCAGGCTCCAGGCTCCAAGCTTTCAGCACAGAGCCTGATGTGGGGCTCAAACTCAAGAACAGTGAGATAATGACCTGAGCCAAAGTCAGATGCTTAGCCAACTGAGCCACCCAGATGCCCCCATAAAGATTCCTTTTAACCCTAATTCCAATAACATTTACCTTACTTTCTGCAAGCACACATCTGACAGTTTCTTCAAGACCTTTCAAGCTTTTACAAACATTCTAGCAAAGCCTTCCCAGCTTCTGCCCTCTCTGTACAGTTGCTTGAGTATCTTCACACATGGCAGTTGGCTTAGCCCAAAGTAAGCGATACAAGGGTGAGTACAAGAAGAAAGCCACAATGCATTTAAAGACCTGGTCTCCAAGGTCCAATACTGTCACTTCACCACATTTTATCTGTTAGAGTCACTAAGTATAGTCTGTAGAATTAGCTCCAACTTTGGAAGAGAGAAGTATCAAATCATTTGTGGACATATTTTATAACTACCATAGCCTGGATTGCAACTTATCACTTTACCCTTCCCCATATATTGCTGGTCACATAGTAAATACTCAGTGTTTTAGCCATTATTTTCACTGAGCATTCAAAACCATTGTGTTGGGGTTCTCTGGGAAAACAGAACTAATAGGAGAGGGAGGGAGAGAAAGAGAGAGAGAGCGCGCAAGATTTATTTTAAGGAATTGGCTCATGCAATTATGAGAGTGGCAAGTCCAAAATCCAGAGGGCAATCCAGAGGCTAGCAACTCAGACAAAAGTTGATATCACAGTCTTGTGTGTGAAATCTGTATGCAAGCTAGCCGGGTAAAATTTAGGTTGTATCAGGGCGCCTGGGTGGCGCAGTCGGTCAAGGGTCCGACTTCAGCCAGGTCACGATCTCGCGGTCCGTGAGTTCGAGCCCCGCATCAGGCTCTGGGCTGATGGCTCAGAGCCTGGAGCCTGTTTCCGATTCTGTGTCTCCCTCTCTCTCTGCCCCTACCCCGTTCATGCTCTGTCTCTCTCTGTCCCAAAAATAAATAAACGTTGAAAAAAAAAATTTTTTTTTAAATTTAGGTTGTATCTCTACATTATAGTTTTGAGGCAGAATCCCTTATTGTTTGGGAAACCTTAGGTTTTGCTCTTCAGGCCTTCAACTAATTGGATGAGATCCACCTACATTGTCAATGGTAATCTCCTATACTTAAAGCCAACTGTTTGTAAACATTAATTACATCTACAAAATACTTTCACAGTAACATCTAGACTAGAGTTTGACGAAACAACTGGGCACCATAACCTAACCAAGTTGATGCCTAAAATTAATCATCACTCCATCTCAAATGTCAGTTCCTCTATGATGTCTATAAGATGTAATTCATTCATTCAATTCAATCAAGAGGCATTTGAGTACCTATTCCATGCAAAGTACTGCGTGAACACTTAAATTTAAAGAAGAGAAAGCCACAGATCCTGTTTCTATGGAGTTCACAGTCTAAAGGAGACTATCATCATCATCACCACTGTCATGATCTCCACAGCCATCATCATATCACTAACATTTATTGAGTGTTCTCTGTGCCAGGTACTGCTACAACCATTTACAAGGTTTCATTAATCCACCCAACAGCCTTATGATATCTTAATATTATAGTGCTTTGCTTCAAATTTAGTCAGGTAGTCTGTGAGAGTGCCAGGATTTAATCTCAGATGTGACTGAATTCTTGCCACAGCAATGGGTTCAGGAAGACAGCCTAAGACTCAGACAGATGTCATAAGAATTCTGAGGAAGGGTACACTGTTGTCTGCCAGGACAACAAACTACTGATTGGAGTGTTTTATCCATTCACATTTAAAAACACTGGATACGACTAGATTTATATCTGCCGTTTTGCTGTTCAGTTTATACACATACCATGTATCTTTTGATTCTTCCATTCATTCTAGGGGTCTCACCTGTATATACATAGCTTAGTGGTCATCCTATGAACCTGTAAGGGTTCCACTCTGTTGATTATCTGTGTGTGGCTTGGGGAATACATTCAAAGACACAGCCAGATCTGTAGTTTCTACCGAGTTTCACTTTTTGCTGGGCTCGCACTGTCTCTCGTTTGCATATGCATAGTTTCACAGTCAGCCAGGAATGAGTGGAGAGCTGACCTCAGCCCTCCCTTACTTCTCTGTGAAATTGCTCCCTTACTTCTGTGAACCTTCTGGCAGATGGCTGCTCAATCTAACTGGAACAGCCTTCGGCCTATCAAAACTATGTGGTTTCTTCATCCATTTGCATCCAAATCCACCACATTTAGTTGGTGAAGACACACTGTTTGCCCTTAGGATTCTGACACCAATTCCCATGTGTGGGTTTTCCAACATCAGCAAGCAATTCTCTGTGACACCAGATAGGGGTCCTATAATTTAACTCAGTTCTAACACTACATGGGGATAGTATCAGATCCCACAGGTTAAGGATCAGTCCTACGAGACTGTACCCACCCCACTTCAGATGTCATCCCAACTCTAGGTTGTCGCCTGTGTTTCTGACCAATCAGCTATAATTTGGAGGTCTCCATGCCCTTCTCCCCTGGTTCAATTAATTGGCTAGAGAGGCTCACAAAACCCAGGAAAATAGTTTACTGTTTACCAATTTATTATAAATGAATATGATAAAGGATACAGCTGAACATCCAGATGGAAGAGATTCATAGAGCAAAGTAGGTGGGAAGGGACATGGAGCTCCCATGCCCTCTCTAGGCACACAACTCTCGCAGCACCTGCCTCAGACGTTCACCTAAGAGCTCTCTAAACCAAACCCCTATGGGTTTTTGTGGAGGCTTCAGTACTATATCCACAATTGATTAATTACTGGCCATTAGTGTTTTAATGCAATCTCCAGCCTCATATACCCTCCCCACAGGTCAGGGTGCTGAAAGTTCCAACCCTCTAACACATGTTTGTTCTCCCTGGCAATTAACCCTCATCCTTAGGCTATCTAGGGGCCTTTCAAAAGTTACCTCAAAAACATAACAAAACAAGTAAAACACCTTTATTGCTCCTACCACTTAGAAAATTCCAAGGGTTTTGGAAGTTCTGTGCCAGAAAAAGGATAAAACCAAATATATATTTCTTAGATCAATGAAACAGAATAGAGAACCCAGAAATGGACCCACAAATGTATGGCCAACTAATCTTTCACAAAACAGGAAAGAATATCCAATGGAATAAAGACAGTCTCTTTAGCAAGTGGTGTTGGGAAAACTGTACAGCAACATGCAGAAAAATGAACCTGGACCACTTTCTTACCCATACAAAAATAAACTCAAAATAGATGAAAGACCTAAACATAAGACAGGAAGCCATCAAAATTCTAGAGGAGAAAGTAGGTTAACAACCTCTCTGACCTCGTCCATAGAAACTTCTTACTTGACATGTCTCCAGAAGCAAGGGAAACAAAAACAAAAAATGAACTATTGGGACCATCATCTGGACAGTGAAGGAAACAACCACAAAACTAAAAGGCAACCAACAGAATGGGAGAAGATATTTGCAAATGACATTTCAGATAAAGGGTTAGTATCCAATATCTATAAAGAACGTATCAAACTCAACACCCCAAAAATAAATAATCCAGTGAAGAAATGGGCAAAAGACAAGAATAGACACTTTTCCAAAGAGGACATCCAGATGGCCAACCGACACATGAAAAAATACTCAACATCACTCATCGTCAGGGAAATACAAATTAAAACCACAATGAGGTATCACCTCATACCAGTTAGAATGGCTAAAATTAACAACTCAGGCAACAACAGATGCTGGTGAGGATGCGGAGAAAGAGGATCTCTTTTGCACTGCCAGTGGGAATGCAAACTAGTGCGGCCACTCTGGAAAACGGTATGGAGGTTCCTCAAAAAGTTAAAAATAGAACTACCCTACAACCCAGCAACTGCACTACTACTAAGGGATACAGGTGTGCTGTTTCGAAGGGGCACATGTACCCCAATGTTTATAGCAGCGCTATTGACAATAGCCAAAATATGGAAAGAGCCCAAATGTCCATCGACAGATGAATGGATAAAGAAGATGTGTTATAAAAAAAAAAAAAAAAAAGAAGATGTGGTATGTATATATACAATGGAGTATTACTCAGCAGTCAAAAAGAATGAAATCTTGCCATTTGCAACTATGTGGATGGAACTAGAGGGTATTATGCTAAGCGAAATAAGTCAGAGAAAGACAAATATCATATGACTTCACTCATATGAGGAATTTAAAATACAAAACAGATGAACATAAGGGAAGGGAAGCAAAAATAATATAAAAGCAAGGAGAGGGACAAAACATAAGAGACTCTTAAATATGGAGAACAAACAGAGGGTTACTGGAGGGGTTTGGAGGGGCAATGTGCTAAATGGGTAAGGGGCATTATGGAGGACACTTATTGTGAAGAGCACTGGGTGTTATACATAGGGAGGAATCACTGGAACCTACTCCTGAAATCATTATTGCACTATATGCTAACTGACTTGGATGTAAATTAAAAATAAATAAATATTTTTTAAAAATTACAATATCACAGTCTTACTGCCCAAACCTGATTCCGACCCCTCTGGCAGCAGAGCTGTTGATTTTTCTGCCCAACCCCAGGACTGGTGAAGCTACAATTTCTCACTGGCCAAGTAGGGTATGGAAGCTGTCTCAGGCAAGAAGGCCACATGTTCCTGCCATTTTTATCCAAATCTTTAGCCATTATTTAAGTATAAACACTTAATCTGTCTTCTTTTTTCAATTCCAGTTAGTTAACATACAGTGTAATATTAGTTTCAGGTGTACAATACAGTGATTCAACACTTGCTAATAACCTTAAACAGGCTTAATCTGTCTTAATTGCCAGTTTTCAGTGTCCTAAAACTGGTGCTTATGACAATTTTGTCCAGTTTTATACTTATTTTGTATGGAGAGAGGAATAGTCAACCTCTTCACACCACCATTACCAGAAGTAATTATATGTATGTGTATACATATATATGTGTGTGTGTGTGTGTGTGTGTGTGTGTATGTATTTTTTGTCTTAGTAATCCAACATCTGAATGTATGTAAAAGTAACCCAAAGTAAATGAAGAAGATACCTATTAACGGTCCATACTTTTATGTTTATATTGTCAATTTGGTATAATATAGCCTTTTAAATTTCTTTCAAAACACCGTAAATTTTTTTAAATGTTTATTTACCTTTGAGAGAGAGAAAGACAGAGCATGCATAGGGGAGGGGCAGAGAGAGAGGGAGACAGAATCTGAGGCAGGCTCCAGACTGCATGCTGTCAGCACAGAACCTGACATGGGGCTTGAACTCACCAACCATGAGATAATGACCTGAGCTGAAGTCAGATGTTTAACCAACTGAGCCACCCAGGTACCCTCAAAACACCATAATGTTAAAATCAGATTTTTTTTTTCATTGCAGGCTTCCATACATTTGCTGAAACACTCTTTGAAGGTTTTTATAATAGAAGATAGCTAACTGACACTGAAAATATCTCAAAGGAAGTATATTTTCATAGATTTACTAGTCAACTTTTACACTTCCAGCAAGCTGAAGTTGCTATTTCCAAGGACAGAGCATATCATAAATCTAGACCTACAGGGAAAACTATTTAATTCACCATATTGGCTCATATATCACCCCATTTCCCTTACTCAAACAACTTAAACATTTTATTTTTTTTTTTATTTAAAAAAAATTTTTTTTTCAACGTTTATTTATTTTTGGGACAGAGAGAGACAAAGCATGAACGGGGGAGGGGCAGAGAGAGAGGGAGACACAGAATCGGAAACAGGCTCCAGGCTCTGAGCCATCAGCCCAGAGCCTGACGCGGGGCTCGAACTCAAGGACCGCGAGATCATGACCTGGCTGAAGTCGGACGCTTAACCGACTGCGCCACCCAGGCGCCCCTAAACATTTTATAAAATTAGTAAAAAAATGTTTGCCCAAATTATTTGAACCTATACATCTTTTGCTTTTTTCTTCTTTGAAATAGCAGGGTCTTCTCTCAGCTTCTCTAAGTGGAAGACATTTTCAGGGATAAAAATATGTGTAAATCACCCAACAAAAGTTGAACGGAGTTGGAGGAAAGGATGGAAGAATTGGCTATCACATTGTAGCTTTCACATTTAGTTATATGAATATATATTTCCATGACATGAACATACAACAATCTATCCAAACTCCTACTAATGAACATTTAAATTATTGCAATTTTTCACTATTATGAACCATGCTATCAGTGAACACCCCTAGAAAATCTCTTAGTATACCAGACAGAATACATCCCCCAGGTACACACCTAGAAGGCAACAGGCTATGAGAATCTTTGCCTTTATTAGATAATTCTGAACTGTGGTAGTTTTCACACTTCTGATAGTGTCAGATTTTATTAAATTTTACCAATCTTACGGCTACAAAAATGAAATCATATGGTTTTTTTCATTTGGATTTCCCCATATGCTGATGAGATTCAGCACCTTTTCAAATGTTTATTGGTCATTCTTCTGAGGGAATAATAAAGAAAAGAGAAAAGAGAGATAGGGAATGTGGGGAGGCAGGACGCAGGTGGCAGAAGGAAAAAAGAGAACTCTGAATAATACAAGGCAAAATAACACTTGTTAATTCTAGATGAAAGATGCATAGGTTCTGTTATATCATTTTCATTCAGATTTATGTTTAAAATAACATCATAATTTCATTAAAAATTAGGTTTTGAACCAAATTAAACTTTGAATCAGTTCTTCACATTTCAGGTATTAAAGGCTATATGGTGCTTTTAACAGTGATCCCATATCACAAATTGATTCCGAAAATAGTAAGCACTTACTCGAAGGCCAGAAATCTTCCTCATGGTAACCTGGCGGTTTGAATCATGGTGTCCAGAAATTTGGTTTGGACCCGGGAACATGAAATCTCGTGTATTTTCATCATATGTAGACAGTGTTTCACCCACTACAAAAAAGATATACTATGACTCAAACTATAACAAAATATTCTATTCAGAAGCAAAATCATCAGGTACAAAAATATATAGTGCCTGATGCTTTACTGAAATATCTGCTTCATGTCATGTTTGTTTGTTTTCCTATGAAAGGAAAATTTAAAGCAAGTTATGTTAAATGGATTCCTTATTCAGAAATGTAGTACATAATGACATTCTCCTTTCCCTTTATAGAAGGGAGATGTTCATGTAAATTTTATGAGTACCTACATGTTTCTAGAGAAAAAAAGTCCTTGTAAACCTATCAAGTTGGAAACTTAATTACTATCTCCACAAATTTTTTCTACCTTCCATTCCTTTCTACTTGACATTATAAGACATTATGGTACATGTTGGAAAAAAACGTAGACATTCTCTAGAATTTATGGTTACCTGAATTATGTATATATGTAATATTCAAAATCTTTAAGATTACTAATTTTCAATAACATATAGTTCTCCATTTTTCACATAAAATAATTATTTAAGGTAGATTTTTCCTATAATCATAGAAGTAAATAACAATCAAGCCAGTCTCCATATTTTAATTCTACCTATCCCAGAGATTTGAAGAATTTACTAAACAGTTAAGGGGTTATTCCCCTCCATTCCTAGTAACAGTCAACACACAAAAAAAAGGATAATTACTTTATCAACAAAAAAATAGACTTTGGGAAAAATCACAAAAACTCAGAAGTCCGTTTTTATGAATGTCCCAAAATATGCTAGAATGATAGCATGTAATTTTCCATTTTCCATTATTACTATTTATTCAATCTTAGAACAATATGTTCAAATACTATTTATGTCAATCTTTCTGAATATATTATTTTCATCTATTGACATTTTACATTTATGGACCAATACTAGAAACTCAACATTGTTCTTAATTTGGGAAGGAGGGGAAAAGATGGTATTTTTAAGAAGCATTCTTTTAAATGGGTTTGCACATCAATTACCTTATCAAAATATAATACAGTACCTGGTGGAACTAGTTGAATCAACTCAAACAATGCAGTATCATCTGAAAGTTTAAAGAAAAATTTCCTTAGACAAATTAATAATAAACAAAAATTAGTTACTCTAATCACAAGTCTCTAAAAGTCAAAGTAATTGCCAGGTAGACTACATATACGTTTATATCTTAGTATACTGTGTGTGAAAATATATATATACATGTACATATATACATACGTATACGTATACGTATGTATATATGTACATGTATATATATATTTTCACACACAGTATACTAAGATACGTATACGTATACGTATGTATATATATGTGTGTGTATATATATACATATATATATATTTTGGTTGCCATGTCTCTTAGGGCTTTACTATTCTATAGTGGAGATTAACCCTTCAACCTCTCTGGAGTTTTTCTGATTTTTTTTAATTTTATTTTTTTAGAGCAGTTTTAGGTTTACAACAAAACTAGAGAGGGAAGTACAGAGATTTCCCATATATCTCTGTCCCCACACATGCACAGCCTCCCTACTATCAACCTCACTCACAGGAATGGCACGTCTTTGTTTTGTTTTGTTTTGTTTTACCAAGGATAAACCCCCATAGTTCCATCATAATCACCCAAAGTCCATAGTTTACCTTAGGGTTCAGTCTTGGTGATGTATACTCTGGGTTTGGACAAATGTATAATGACATATTCCATCGTTATAGTATCACCCATAGTATTTTCACTTCCCTGATTTTCCTCTGTGCTCTTGCCTATTCATCTCTCTGTTCCACTTCAATTTGCCTCCACAAGCAACCACTGATCTTTTCATTGTCTCCAGTTTTGCCTTTTCCAGAATGTCATGTAGTTAGAATCATATAGCGTTCAGGTTTTTCCCATTGGCTTCTTTCACTCAGTAACACGCATTTCAGGGTCCTTCATGTTACTGATGGCTTGATAGCTCATTTCTTTTTCTTAAATGTTTATTTAATTTTTTGGTCGGGGTGGGGGAGGTGGCACAGCAAGAAAAGGAGACAATCCCAAGCAGGTTCCATGATCTCAGCACAGAGTCCAATGCAGGGCTCAAACTCACACACTGTGAGATCATGACCTGAGCCGAAATCAAGAATGGGACACTTAACCAACTGAGCTACCCAGGTGCCCTGATAGCTCATTTCTTTTAAGTGTTGAATAATATTCATTGTCTGGATATACCACACTTTATTTATCCATTCATCTACTAGGGAGCATCTTGGTTGCTTCCAAGTTTTGACAGTTATAAAAAAAGGCTTCTATAAACAAGCTTGTGGAGAAAGGAGTTCAGGTGGTGGAGGAGCAGGGAGACCTTCAGCTTGTCTCGTCCCTCAAATAAAGCAAGTTATCGAATAACTCTGAACACCCAAGAAATCAATCAGAGGTCTGAGAGAACAAAAAGTGCAAATCTACAGGTAGAAAAATGACCACCTTCTGGAAGGAGAGAGTTTAGTTGGGAGAGACATAGCTGTGGGTACAGAGGCTGTGAGGGAGCCTGCTTACAGAGGCTACTGCAAAGTATTATAAGCAGCAGAGTACAAAATCTGAACTTTTAGAAGTCCACCACCATGTGGGATGTGCCTGGATTAAAGGTGCTCAGGTGGCAAACCAGGGCAGAATCCCAGGAGTGACAGCATGGTCTGAGGATCCGCTGGGTCACAAGAAAGACGGGTCAGGCCAACCTGCTGCACTGTTCCCAAGCATAGGAGTGGGGACTCAGGCTGAGGGCAGTGAGCTAAGGCAGGGTGCTGGCTTTCTGCTCTGTTTTGACATAAACTCTGAACCACTGCGGGGTCTGTGACTGCTTTCCTCACACTGGCTGGCAAAGGGCAAAAGCATAGCAAGATGCTCCCCCAGGGGAACAGCTTGGGTCCCTGTGCAGGATTCCCTAAAATTTGTGTAGTTTTGAAACTTAGTCGTGTGCCTGAGATAAAAAAGCTCAGATCAGGCAGGGTGAACGCATGGTTCTCATGAAAACCAGGTACACAAGAGGGGTGACTACTCTTCTGTGAGGGTTTGTTGAAGAGTGGGAGGTGTGAACATTCAGCTCCAGGGCTAGGGAGCTGTGCATCCTGTCCATCTGAACTGAAGCAAAACAGCGCCACCTAGTGGAGGATGGAGCCACGTACACAAAGCACAACCCCCTCCTTTTCACCCCGTCCCGGCCCATTTTCACTGAAACAAGTCAGCCTGAAAATCAGCACAGAAGGTCGGTCCCCCAGAAGACTAGCACAAACAACTCAACACCAAGTCTATTGATCATAGAATGTTGCAAAGCTTCAGCTCTAGGGGAAACGGGATCTAACTTCCTTTTTACTTTCATCCCTTTTTATTATTTATTTTCTCAAGTATCTTCTTAATTTTTCTCAAGTTCTTTTTTCTGTTATCTATTTTCTCTATTCTATTCTATTTTATATTACTTATATTTTTGGATCTAGACTCTTTTTTTTAAATATTTATTTATTTTTGAGAGAGACAGAGCACGAGAGGGAGAAGGGCAAAGAGAGAGGGAGACACAAAATTCGAAGCAGGCTCCAGGCTCTGAGCTGTCATCACAGAGCCACGGCGCTCAAACCTAACCCATGGACCGTGAGATCGTGACCTGAACTGAAGTCAGACACTTAACCAACTGAGCCACCCAGGCACCCCTAGATCTAGATTCTTTTAACAAGCAGAACAAAACACAACACGGATCTAGTTTTTTGGTTTTGGTTTTTGTTTTTTTGTCTTGGTTTTTTTTTTTTTCTTTCTTCTATTCTTTTCTGGACAAAATGATGAGACAGAAAAATTCACCCCAAAAGAAAGAACAGGAAGTAGAACTCACAGCCAGGATTTAATCAGTACAGATATATGTAAGATGTCTGAACGAGAATTTAAAACAATGATTATGAAAAATAAATAAATGAATAATAAATAAGTAAAACAATGATTATGAGGATACTAGCTGAGCTTGAAAAAAGCATACAAGACACCAGAGAATCCCTTTCTGAAGAGATGAAAGAACTAAAATCTAGTCAGGCTAAAATAAAAAATGGTAAAACCAAGATGCAAACCCAAATGAAGGCCATAAAAATGAGGATGGACGAAGCAGAGGAGCAGAGTAATATAGAAGGTAAAATTATGGAAAATTATGAAGATGAAAAGAGGGAAAGAAAAGTAATGGATCACAAAGGTATACTCAGGGAATTCAGCAACTTAGTAAAATGTGACAAAATTCATACAGAAGGAATCCCAGAACATGGAGAGAGAGAAAAGGTGGCAGAAGGTTTATTCATAAAAATTATAGCTGAAGATTTCCCTAATCTGAGGAAAGACACAGACATCAAAATCCAAAAAGCACAGGGAATTAAATTCCACAAAAGCCAACCATTGCCAAGGCATACAGTCAAATTCACAAAATACACAGACAAGGAAAGAATCCCAAAAGGAGCAAGGGAAAAAAGTCCGTAACCAACAAGGGAAGAAAAGTCAGGTTCACAGCAGATCTATCTACAGAAATTTGGCAGGCCAGAAAGGAGTGGCAGGATATATTCAACGTGCTGAATTGGAAAAATATGCAGCCAAAAATTCTTTATCTGGCAAGGCTGTCATTCAGAATAGAAGGAGAGATAAAGAGTTTCCCAAACAAAAACTAAAGAGGTTTGTGACCACTAAACCAATGCAGCAAGAAATTTTAAGGGGGACTCTTTGAGTGGAGGAAAAAGACCAAAAGCAACAAAGATAAGAAAAGACCAGGGGCGCCTGGGTGGCTCAGTCAGTTAAGTGTCCTACTTCGGCTCAGGTCATGATATCATGGTCCGTGAGTTCAAGCCCCACGTTGAGCTCTGTGTTGACAGCTCAGAGCCTGGAGCCTGCTTCAGATTCTGTGTCTCCCTCTCTCTCTGACTTCCCCCGTTCATGCTCTGTCTCTCTCTGTCTCAAAAATAAATAAACATTAAAAAAAATTAAAAAAGAGAAGACCAGAGAATGCCACCAGAAACACCAATTCTATAGGTAACACAATGGCACTAAATTCATACCTTTCCATAATCACTTTGAATGTAAAAGTTCTAAGTCAAAAGACCTAGGGTAACAGAATGGATAAAAACACAAGATCCATATATGTGTGTGTGTGTGTGTGTGTGTGTGTGTGTATACACACATATATATATTCCTCCTAAGCAGAAAACCAACAAGGAAATGATGTCTTTGAATGGCACACTGGACCAGACAGACTTAACATATATTTGGAACATTCCATCCTAGGGGCATGTGGGTGGCTCAGTCAGTTAAGCATCTGACTCTTGATTTCAGCTCAGGCCATGATCTCATAGTTCATGGTATCAAGCCCTGTATCAGGCTCGGTGCTGACAGCATGGAGCCTAGCAGGCTCCTAGCAGGGATTCTCTCTCACCATCTCTACCCCTCCCCCATTCATATTCTCTCTCTCTCTCTCTCTCTCTCTCTCTGTCTCTCTCAAAATAAATAAATAAACTTAAAAAAATAAAGAACATTCTATCCTAAAAAAGCAAAATACATATTATTTTCTAGTGCCCATGGAACATTCTCCAGAATAGATCACATTCTGGGTCAGAAATCAGCCCTCAAGAAGTACAAAAAGATTGAGATCGTACCATGCATATTTTCAGATCACAACACTATGAAACTTGACATCTACCACAAGAAAAAAATTGGAAATCCCTCAAATACATGATGGTTAAAGAACATCTTATTACACAATGAACAGGTTAACCAGGAAATTAAAGAAGAAATAAAGAAATATATGGAAGCAAACAAAAATGAAAACATGACAGTCCAAAACCTTTGGAATACAGCAAAGGCAGTCCTAAGAGGGAAGTATATTGCAATTAGGCCTATCTCAAGAAGCAAGAAAGGTCTCAAATATACAACCTAACCTTTTACCTAAAGGAGCTAGAAAAGGAACAGCAAATAAAGCCCTAGTCAGCAGACGAAGGGAACTAATAAAGATTAGAGCAGAAATAAATGATATGGAGAGCCTTTCCCCTACAGTGAGGAATGAGACAAAGATGTCCACTCTCATGATTACTATTTAACACAGTACTGAAGTCTTAGCCTCAGCAATCGGACAACAAAAAGAAATGAACAGCATCCAAATTGGCAAGGAAGAAGTCAAATTTTCACTATCTGAAGAAAATATAATATTCTGTGTAGAAACCTGAGCAATTCCTATCAAAATAACACCAGCATTCTTCACAGAGCTAGAACAAACAAACCTAAAATTTGCATGGAACCAGAAAAGCCCCTGAATAGCCAAAGTAATCTTGAAAAAGAAAACCAAAGCATCACAATCCTGGACTTCAAGCTGTAATTATCAAGACAGTATGGCACTGGCACAAAAACAGACACACATATCAATGGAACAGAACAGACAACCCAGAAATGGACCCACAAACGTATGGCCAACTAATCTTTGACAAAGCAGGAAAGAATATCCAGTGGAATAAAGACAATCTCTTCAGCAAGTGGTCCTGGGAAAACTGGACAGCGACATGCAGAAAAATGAACCTGGACCACTTTCTTATACCATACACAAAAATAAACTCAAAATGGAAGAAAGACCTAAATGTAAGACAGGAAGCCATGAAAATCCTAGAGGGGAAAACAGGCAAAAACCTCTTTAACCTTGGCCACAGCAACTTCTTACTCAACACGTCAAGGCAAGGGAAACACAAGCAAAAACGAACTATTGGGACCTCATCAAAATTAAAAGCTTCTGCACAGCAAAGGAAACAATCAGCAAAACTAAAAGCCAACCAACAGAATTGGAGAAGATATTTGCAAATGACATATCAAATAAAGGGTTAGGATCCAAAATCTATAAAGAACGTATCAAACTCAACACCCAAAACACAAATAATCCAGTGAAGGAATGGGCAAAAGACATGAACAGGCACTTTTCCAAAGAAGACGTCCCAATGGCTAACAGACACATGAAAAAATGCTCAACATCACTCATCATCAGAGAAATACAAATGAAAACCACAATGAGGTATCACCTCACACCTGTCACAATGGCTAACGTTAACAACTCAGGCAACAACAGATGTTGGCGAGGATGCAGAGAAAGAGGATCTCTTTTGCACTGCCGGTGGGAATGCAAACTAGTGCAGCCACTCTGGAAAACAGTATGGAGGTTCCTCAAAAAGTTAAAAATTGAACTACCCTACGACCCAGCAATTGCACTACTAGGTATTTATCCAAGGGATACAGGTGTGCTGTTTTGAAGGGGAACATGCACCCCAATGTTTATAGCAGTGCTATTGACAATAGCCAAAGTATGGAAAGAGCTCAAATGTCCATCGATAGATGAATGGATAAAGAAGATGTGGTATGGTACATATATATAATGGAGTATTACTTGGCAATCAAAAAGAATGAAATCTTGCCATTTGCAACTAGGTGGATGGAACTAGAAGGTATTATGCTAAGTGAAATTAGTCAGAGAAAGACAAATATCATATGACTTCACTCATATGAGGAATTTAAGATACAAAATAGATAAATACAAGGGAAGGGAAGCAAAAATAATATAGAAGCAGGGAGGGGAACAAAACATATGAGACTCTTAAATACAGAGAACAGAGGGCTGCTGGAGGGATTGTGGGGGGGTGGGCTAAATGGATGAGGGACATTAGGAATTTATAAATAAAAATAAACATTAAAAATTTTTTTAAAATTAAAAATAAATAAAACTAAAAAAAAAAAAAAAAAAAAAAAAAAGAAACCTGAAAGACTCCACCAATAAATTGCCAGAACTGATACATGAATTCAGCAAAGTCGCAGGGAATAAACCAATGCAGATATCTGTTGCATTTTTATACATCAATAATGAAGCAGCAGAAAAAGAAATCAAGGGCTCTATCCCATTTACAATTGCACCAAAAAACATAAAATACCTAGGAATAAACCTAACTAAACAGGTAAAAGATCTGTACTCCGAAAACTAGAGAGCACTTATGAAAGAAATTGAGAGGACTTAAAGAAATGGAAAAGCATTCCATGCACATGGATCAGAAGAACAAACATTGTTAAAATGTCTATATTATCCAAATTAATCTACATATTCAATACAATCCCTAACAAAATACCACAAGTATTTTTGCAGAGCTAGAACAAACAATCTTAAAATTTGTACGGAATCACAGAAGACCCTGAACAGCCAAAGCAATCCAGAAAAAGTAAAGCAAAGCTAGAGGCATCATGGTTCTAGGCTTCAAGCTATATTACAAAGCTGTAGTCATCAAAACAGTATGGTACTAGCACAAACACAGACACTTAGACAAATGGAACAGAATAGAAAATCCAGAAATGGACCCACCACTATATGGTCAACTAATCTTTGACAAAGCAGCAAAGAATGTCTAGTGGAAAAAAGACAGTCTCTTCCACAAATGGTGTTAGGAGAACTGAACAGCAAAGTGCAGAAGGATGAACCTGGGCCACTTTCTTACACCACACAAAATAAATTCAAAATGGATGAAAGACCTAAATGTGAGACAGGAAACCATCAAAACGTTACAGGAGAAAACAGGTAGAACTCATCATCAGGGAAATACAAATCAAAACCATGATGAGATACCAGCTTACACCTTTCAAAATGGCTAGAATTAACAACACAAGAAACAACAGGTGCTGGCAAGGATGCGGAAAAAGGGGAACCCTATTTGCACTGGTGTAGTGCAAACTGATGTCGCCACTCTGGAGAACAGAGTTGAGGTTCCTCAAAAAACTAAAAATAGACCTACCCTATGATCCAACAATTGCACTTCTAAGTATTTATTTACCCAAAGGATACAACAACACAGATTCAAAAGGGTACATGCACCACAACATTTATAGCAGCATTATCAGCAATAGCCTAACTATGGAGAAAGCCCAAATGTCCATCAAATGAATAAAGACATTGTGGACACACAAACACACACACAATGTGTGTGTGTATATATATATATATATATGTACACACATACAGTGAATATTACTCAGCCAACAAAAAGAATAAAATCTTGCCATTTTCAACGATGTGGATGGAGCAAGAATGTATTATGCTAAGCAAAAAAGGTCAATCAGATAAAGGCAAATACCATATGATTTCACTCATATGTGGAATTTAAGAAACAAAACAGATGAACAACATTTGGGAAAGGGGGTAAAAAAGAGAAGAAAGGGAAACAAACCAGAAGATACTCCTTTTTTTTCTTTGATTTTTTTTTTTTTGATAGAAAGAGCACACGTGGTGGGGGAGGGGCAGAGAGAGAGGGAGAGAATCCCAAGCAGGCTCTGTGCTACAGCACAAAGCCGGGGGCAGGACTTGATACAAACCAAAAACACAAGAGACTCTTTTTTTTAATGTTTATCTTACAGACAGAGAGAAAGAGAGCACGCTCATGTGTGTGAAGGACTGGGGGAGGGGCAGAGACAGAGAGGGAGTCACAGAATCTGAAGCAGGTTCCAGGCTCCGAGCTGACAGCACAGAGCCTGACACAAGGCTCGAACTCATGAACCATGAGATCATGACCTGAACCAAAGTGGAACACTTAACTGACTGAGCCACCCAGGTACCCCACCACAAGAGACTTGTGAGAGACTATCTTAAGGATAGAGAACAAACTGAGGTTGGTGGAGGGAGGTGGGTAGGGGACAAGCTAGATGGGTGATGGCTGTTAAAGAGGATACTTATGTGATGAGCACTGGGTGTTGTATAAAGTGACAAATCACTGAGTTGTACTCCTGAAACCAATACTGTACTGTATATTAACTGACCAAAATTAAAAACAAACAAACAAAACCTTGTGCAGGCTATTGTGCAGGTTTTTATGTGGACATAAGTTTTCAACTCCTTTGGGTAAATACCAAAAGGAGTAGCTGCTGGATTGTAAAGACTGTGTTTAGTTTTGTAATAAACTGCCAGACTGTCTTCTAAATTGCTGTTCCATTATGCATTCCCACCAGCAGTATATAAGAAGAGTTCTTGTTGCTCAGTATCCCCACCAACATTTGGTGCTGTCAGTGTTTTGGATTTTGGCCATTCTAGGTTTTTGGTGATAACTTGTTTTAATTTGAATTTCCCCAAAGACATATGATGTGGAGCATATTTCCATATGCTTATTTGCCATCTTTATATCTTCTTTGGTGAAGTATCTGTTAAGGTCTTTGGCCCATTTTTAAATTAATGTTGTTATTTTATTACTGAATTTTAAAAGTCCTTGGGGTGCCTGGGTGGCTCAGTTGGTTGAGCATCCAACTTTTGGTTTCAGCTCGGGTCATGATCTCACAGTGGGTGGGACTGAGCCCCGCATCAAGCTCTGCACTGACAGCATGCAGCCTACTTGGCATTCTCTCTCTCCCTCTCTCTCTGCCCCTCTCCCTCACTGTCTCTCTCTCTCTCTCTCTCTCTCTCTCTCTCTCTCTCTCTCAAAATAAATAAATATTGAAAAAAATGACTGGATACAAGATAAACATTTTTTGGTCACTTTCCTGTATATCAACCACACACACACACACACACACACACACACACACACAAGAAAAAAAGAAAGAAAAGAAAACTGGGTGAAGAGCCTTATTCCCCAAAGCCACATAATATATAACCAGTTAGAAATATAAGAAATGTATGGCAAGTACATACACACATACCCCCAAAACCTTAATATTATACACAAGGAAAACATAAGTTTAAAAAGTCAATATATATTGCATATCTAAGTGGGAAGAATGAATAACGTAAAAATGCCAATTCCCCCAAAATATAATTGAAATTAAAATTCAAAGAGATTTATTTTAGACCTGAAACATGATTTTAAGTTCACTTACAAAACTAAACATGTAGGAATATGAATATGTGTATATCAAATGAAAATATGGATTACACAAATCTGTGATAATTAACCATGCAGTATCAACCAAATAATAGATACTTAGAATAAACAGACATAATGAAGGGAAAAAGGAATGGGAGACTACACAGAGACAAGATGAGGGTAGAAAGAATATTAATGGGGAACAGACTTCTGCTTCAGATAATGACAATATATACCAAGCACACCAATCATCCTACTAGGAACATTTTAAAAATCTGGTCAAATGATTTTTAAAAATCTGCGTGCAGGCACAGAGAAGCAAATAAGACAGTTTAGAATTAGAGTTTAGAATCTTGAAGAAGAAAAAGCCAGGAAGATGAACCAGACATTGGAGCTGTTTTCTCTCTAGGGGCATCTGCTAATTTCAGAAAAGACAAATGAAGGATTGATAAATTTAGCTGAGGTTTTTATGGTCTCACAGACCTAGAAGCAAAATATGACTTCAGGGCCTACCCAGAAGGAGAGATATTCATAAATTCTCCACACTTTAGATAGTCCCCTGAAAGAGCCCGGGAATAGAGATGAACTGTAAATAACCTGGCTTTTACAAGAACTGAAATCTGGCTTCAAATCACCTTAATCTGTAACATTAGACTGACATGATCAAGGATTGCTAGTGTACTAGCAGCCTAGAACAGGCAAATAAAAACAAATAAAACCTATCTGGAGAACGAGAGCATAATTCCATGCCCCCAATTATTTCTGCAATTTTTCGCATAAAATGTTCAATATCCTGAAACAACAAAGAATGGTTACAATTATTTGGGGGGAACTGTTAAGCACTATTAACTAAAGCTAATTATACATACACTCTATGACCCAGAAATTCCACCACTAAGAATATACCAAGAGAACTGAGTATATACAATTACCAAAAGATACTTATAAAAATATCCATAGTCGTTTTATTCATAATAATCCAAGGCTAAAAACAATCCTCATCAACAGGGAAGTAAATAAATTATAGTATATTCATATAATGGAATACCAAAGAGCAATAAAAAAAGAATGGTTTACTGAGATACAACAACACAGGTGCTTCTGATAGACATGAGCCATACTCAAATGAATACTTATTCTATGATTTAATTTACATGAAGGTCAAGAATAGACAAAAGTAATCAATGTTGATAAAAGTCAGAATAGTGATTATCTTGAGGGGAGTATTGACTGGTAGAGACACAAGGAAACCTTTCTGAGCAATGGAAACACTCTATGTCTTGGTGAATGGTGATTACTGATATACACAAAAGTGACTAATCAATGATGAGTACACAGGGTTAAAATTATACGTTAGACACTTTTGACACAAAAAATAGCTAAGACAATTTCCAAAAGAAATAAATCTGGAGGGCTCAAACTACCAGATATAAAAACTGAAGTTACAGTAATTAAGAAAGCATAGTATTTATGCAAGAATGAACAAACGGGTGCCTGGGTGGCTCAGTCAGTTAAGTGTCCAACTTCAGCTCAGGTCATGATCTCGCAGTTCCTGAGTTCGAGCCCCGCACTGGGCTCTGTGCTGACAGCTCAGAGCCTGGAGCCTACTTCGGATTCTGTGTCTCCCTCTCTCTCTGCCCCACCCCTGCTTGCACTCTGTCCCTCTCTGTCTCCCAAAAAATGAATAAACGTTAAAAAAATTTTTTTTAAAAGAATGGATAAACAGACCCATGACACAGAAGAGAGACTAGAAAAAAATTCACATATATGTAGGCACTTAACTTATGACAAAGTAACATTACAGACTGATTATAATAAGGAAAGTCTTTTCACCAAATAGCATTGCACACACAGATATACATAAAAAATGAAATTTTATCCCTATTTCATACCATATATAAAAATGAAATCCAGGTGGACCATAAATCTAAATATAAAAATTAAAGAAATAAGGTTTTTAGATTATATAAAAGAGTATCTTCATAACCTGGAGCAGGGAAAGAATTCTTAAACATGACCAAAATTAGCGCTAAGCATAAAGAAAAAGATTAATAAATCAAACTACATTATTAAATTAGACTATATTAAAAATAACTTGCTCATCATAAGCACAAGAACCACTAATAGATGAAAAATGCAAGCCACAGAATGGGAGAAGATATTTGCAACACATATAATTGACAGAGAGTTTGTAACTAGAAAATATAGAAAATTCCTACAAATGAATAAGCAAGTAACAACCTGATACAGAATTGAGCAAAAGACAAACATTTCACACCCATTATAAAAAGATGTCCCGAAAGATTGATAAACGTAAAGTCTACTTCATTTGTCTTCAGGGAAAAACCAAATAAAAGCATTATTCACCCATCATAATGATAAAATTTTTAAAAATCCAGCAATCCCAGGAGTTGGGAAGGATGTAGAGAATAAAACTTTGAATGGCAGAATACATATTGGTAGAGCAACACTGGAAACTGTTTGCATTGCCTATTCATGCTGACCCTAAGACTTAGCAATTTCATTTCTATGTATCTACCCAATAGGAATGGGTGCTCATGAGCATCAAGTCATATAATCAGGAATGTTCAGAGCAACATTATTCATAATAGCAAAAACTATAAACAACCTAAATATCTATCGATGTCCATAAATAACAGAATAAATAAACTGGAGTATAGTTGCATAATGAAATACTACACAGCAATAAGGATGAATGGATTAGTTACTCACAACAACACAAGGCAACTATCTCCAGCAAAATGCTGGGGAAAAAAAGTCAGACACAAAAGATTTTGCACAGTATGATTCCATTTATTTAGTGTTCAAAAATAGGCAAAGCTAAATTACAACATTAGACATTAAAAGGGAAATTCTTTTGTGGAACAGAGAGGAAATAGTGATTAGAAGAGGGTATAGGGGGGCTTTCTGAAGTTCTAGCAAGGTGTTCTATTTCTTGACCTAGGCTTTAGTTACATAGGTGTTCACACTGATACATTTCAATGAGTATAAACAAATACTTGAGTTAAATGGTAGGTTAAATATGCATTAGCTATGGTCACCTTCCGAACTCTCACTAAAAGAACAAATAATTAAACACATACACACACACACACACACACACACACACACACACACACAAACACACACTCCCAATGGCAAAACCTGAGAGGAAACAATTTGAACAAAAATGGTAACTTAGTTAACAGGAAAAAGGGTCTTAAGCCAATAGACCGGAAAGCTTAGGAGCAACCCCTTTTGTATTCGAATTCCTAACAGATTTAGTGATTGGTAGTGCCAGCTACCTCTGCAAATGACAGAAATCAATGGGGCTAAAAGCCAGAGCAGTTGAAAATTTAAGAAGCAGTCAAACCCCAGATCCTCCCTCCAGTTTACACTGCTAGGAAACTGCCTTTCCCCATACCCAGGCAGGTGGTTGGAAGTTCATTCCCTGGAGGAGGTGGGACAGGGAGAAGCAGGGGGGTGGGGGTGGGGGCCGCTGGGAAGGGAGGGAAAAGGAGGAGAAGAAGGAGGTATAGTAATCTTCATCTTTGTCACTGTTGTCCTTGGAATGGAAATAGTAGGTACAGTTGACAGCAGGGGTACTATATGAAAACAGGGAGATTAAGAGTTTGGGCTACATACTGATACTTTACCACAGCTGCTTCTTCCACAAGGTTCTAAAATCAGTAGTAGCCAAGTTTATAACCTCTAAGAGAAAGATGGGACTGATTTTTCTACTGAATATGATTTGCCAAAGTCAAAATACATAAAAAGATGCTGACATCCTAAGCTTTTCAGTAAGATGGCCCAGAGAAACCATCCTACAAAAAAGTCAATACTGACAATTTCTATCCAAGAGGAATCCCCAACAGATTTAGTAATTAGTAGTGTCAGGCACCTCTGGCACATAATTTCTAAAAGCATTTTAGTGTTCTGCTATTAAATATGAACAGATGGGGGCACCTGGGTGGCTCAGTCAGTTAAGTGTCCGACTTCAGCTCAAGTCATGATCTCGCAGTTCATGACTTCAAGTCCCACGTCGGGCTCTGTGCTAAAAGCTTGGAGCCTGGAGCCTGTTTCAGATTCTGTGTCTCCCTCTCTATCTGCCCCTCCTCCGCGCGCACACACACACACACACACACACACACTCACTCTCTGTCTCTCAAAAATAAATAAACATTAAAAAAATTTTAAATATGAACAGATGGCCAATAATTTGATGGCATCCTCTAACACCAAAGACAAGCAAAATCACAAAATAGAAAATAAAAGTAGAAACAGCAGAGTTTATCTCCCCAGATCTCCCCTTAAAAACAGACATAGCAATTAAATAGCAAAACCATAAACCTATGGACAACATCTATAATAAAATAAGGGGATAAGATATCCCTACTAACCCCAAAATAAAACATATGGTGACAAACAACTCACAGTCACAAAACCTATGGGTACCAGCATCCACGCAGGAAGAAACAGAAGGAATGAAGGGGCTATCGAATGACCTGGAAGAGAACTCCAAAACAGCCAACAGTACTCACTAAGAGGCACAGATCAATTTGAGAAAGGCAGCTGAAACTGGGAGAGGGTCTGCCCATTCCAAGAGCAGGTAATTCAAAAGATTTAAGGGAAGTTCCAAAGGTGGTAGTCTGGTGACCTGTAAGAACTATAGAAACTGACCATCCAGGGTTCCCAGGCAGAACAGAGCCCAAGAAACCAAGAGAAACTACAGAGAAGAGAATACAAATTAAACAGGATTTTTAAAAAATAGAAAAGAGAAACCAGAAAAAAGTAGAATGGAACAAAGGCAGAGAATCCCAGAAGGCAAGCCACCATATACGTATGCTAAACACTATAAAAGGAAGCTCAGTGAGCCTAAAAAGTTTTCTTCAATCATGCTTCCTTCTAAACATTTAGGAAAAAACTAAATTCAATTAAGAATGAGCAAAGAGGGGTGCCTGGGTAGCTCAGTTGATTAAGAATCTGACTCTTGGTTTCAGCTCAGGTCATGATCTCAGTTTGTGAGTTACAGCCCAGTGTCAGGCCCTGCACCGACAGATAGAGCCTTCTTAAGATTCTCTCTCTCCCTCTGGGGCGCCTGGGTGGCGCAGTCGGTTAAGCGTCGACTTCAGCCAGGTCACGATCTCGCGGTCTGTGAGTTCGAGCCCGCGTCAGGCTCTGGGCTGATGGCTCGGAGCCTGGAGCCTGTTTCCGATTCTGTGTCTCCCTCTCTCTCTGCCCCTCCCCCGTTCATGTTCTGTCTCTCTCTGTCCCAAAAATAAATAAACGTTGAAAAAAAAAATTAAAAAAAAAAAAAGATTCTCTCTCTCCCTCTCTATCTGCCCTTCCTCCACTCTCTCTCTGTCTCTCTCTCTCTCTCTCTCTCAAAATAAATAAACTTAAAAAAAAAAATAAAGAATGAGTTGGGGCACCTGGGTGGTTCAGTCAGTTAACCATCAGACTTTGGCTCAGGTCATGATCTCACTGTTTGTGGGTTCAAGCCCCGTGTCAGGCTCTGAGCTATGCCTGAAGCCTGCTTTGGATTCTCTGTCTCCTTCTCTCTCTGTACGCCTCCCCTGCTCATGGTCTGTCTCTGTCTCTCTCTCTCTCTCAAAAATAAACTTAAAAAAATTTTTTTTAAAAGAATGAGTAAAGAAAAGGTTAAAGGTCAGATGTACACCAGGTTCTTATATAAAAAAATAATAGTGAGAAAAGAAGAAAATTCCTACAATGAAAGTAGCCAAAAAGATATTTCAAAAACAGATCATAATTATAATCTACTACTTGAAAAATTTTTAAATAATACAAGGAACTGAAGAACTAACTAAATCAAAACAAAATCAGAAACAAAAAAGTGAGATGGTATAACTCAGGAAAGAAGCAGAAATAGGGAAAGTCATTTCAGAAATGAAGATTAAACTAAAACAACAGAAAATACCTTAAAAGAAATAAAAGGACATTTTTTTTTAATCAAAAGGAAACCAAAAAATATTTTTAATGAGAGAAAATAACAAATACTAAACAGACAAAAATATCCAACATACAATAATAGCATTATTCAGGAAACTTCACAGGAATGAAAATGGATTAGAAACTACAAATAAGAAACACACACTGTACTTAAGAATAGCAAGTATCTGGGTGGCTCAGTCGTTAAGCATCTGACTTCAGCTCAGGTCATGATCTCACAGTTTGTGAGTTTGAGCCCCACCTTGGGTAAGCATGAGTCCGTCCCTCTTTGGATGAACACAAGCCCCACTTCAGGTAAAACCATGAGCCCTGCTTCTGGAGAGTCCTGCTTTTCTCTCCCTCTCTCCCTCTCTCTGCCCCTCCTGGCATTCTCTCTCTCTCTCTCTGTCCCTCACTCACTTGTGCCCTCTTTCTCTCAAAAGAAAAAAAAAAAAAAAAAAAGAATAAGAAACAACTTCAGGATATATTCTAGTAAAACTACTAGACTTTAAGGGTAAATAAAAAATATTTTAGGTATTTAGGCAAAAAAAAAAAAAGACAAGTGAAATAACATTAAACTTTAAGAAAATGATTTAAATATCTGAGGGGGAACTGGGTTAAGTTAAGCAAAAACTAAAATAAACTACAAAACTAAGCAAAGTAAAGAAAATATTAAATTCAAGTGAAAACAGAATTCTTGCCAAGAAAAGTAACTGTAATATATTCACCACATGATTCAGCTAAAAATACTTTTTACATGGTCATAATATACAAAACAAAATTGTGATTATAACTCTATTAAGAGGAGAGAAAGACAGAAAAAGGGCATATATATGTTTTCAGGGCAAGCAGAGAATATATGAAAAGTACTTACATCCTCATATTCCATAAGGAAAAGTAGAGATAATGTCTAAAACTGAAAAAAATCAAAATGTTTCGAATGCAATATAAGTATGTTAGAGATATGTAGGTGAGTACAAAGAAAAACAATAAAAAATAATAATAATAAACTAGTTCCTTGGGGAGTCAGAAATGATGGAAGAGAGGGATGTTACAGGATCACTGTTTTGGGAATAAGTTTTGTAGACTATATGTAATTCCAATATTAAAGAAAAAAATAACATAATTATATAACCAATTAAAATAATTTCAATGTAAGTAAAAATCAAATTTAAAAAGATATCACATTAATAGTTACATATATGCATGTATTTACATATGTATATATATGCATGTATATGTATGTATGTATACATCTTGTCTGAGAGCAAGTCCTAACAAACAATAAAATTAATTGCTTTATGTGCATAATATGAGCTACCCCTTCCATTTCAAAGAACTTGCCTTGTTTTGACAGTGTAAACTCAGTGTTTGCAAATTTGAAACAAAAAGAAGTTACACTTTCTTTTCAAATAAATAACACAATTAAAAATAAAAATCATTTCACAAAGAAAAGTAAAAGGTTAAAAGTAAAGTCAAGGAAAGGGGTGCTTGAGTGGCTCAGTTGGTTAAGTGTCCAATTCTTGATCTCAGCTCAGGTCTTGATCTCAGGGTCATGAGTTCAAGCCCCATGTTGGGCTCCATGCTGGGCGTGAAGCCTACTTTAAAAAAAAATAAAATAAAAAAACAGCCAAGGAAGGAAACACTCTTTCATAAGAGATCTAAATAAAAAAAAAAAAAAAAAAAAAAAAAAAGTACTCCACACTAGCCAGAATCATTCTGGGATGGGCCAAACATGTAAGCAGAAAATGGCCAATAATACATTCATGAAAATATCGCATGGGTATTTAGCATGGTCAGTTATTATTTCTGTGAACCATTTCCAGTGAAGAAAGGAAAACAAATGCAGCTGTTAACAGAGTAATTCCAATTGGTTCCCTAAAGATATCAACGGTCTCAGAAGTAAAAATGATCTTGGAAGGAGTATAAAGCTTAAAAACAAAGGGTTTAAATAGAAAACAAATCTAAGATTTATGTCAACATACTAGATACCTTGCGAATCTACCATCGACTCCATGAATAACTGCCACACAAAGTGAAATAATGAAATAAACCATCCAGGTGGCACTGTTACTGCAACTCCTCAGCTGTAAAGACATGGCCTAAAAAGTAACTGGGTTTGTCTGATTTATATTTTATCATAAGAACCTAGATTAACGTTTACTGAGAAAAGCTATTTGCTAGTTTCTATAAAAAATTTCTATTCTTTTATACTTAAAAAGTATATTTTGGCAAAAATACTTCAGGAAGAGAGACCTTAAATTATTAAAGGGAAAGTTAAGTAATGCTGCTAAAAAA
Organism: Herpailurus yagouaroundi; assembly: GCF_014898765.1. Classification (NCBI taxonomy): domain Eukaryota; kingdom Metazoa; phylum Chordata; class Mammalia; order Carnivora; family Felidae; genus Herpailurus; species Herpailurus yagouaroundi. The sequence goes on from NW_024412388.1 coordinate 38,466,094, forward strand.
CCAAATAGCAAGTTAATGTAATTACATGTACTGAAACATGTAGCATAATTAACCTCAATTCATAGATGCCCTTTATCTTGTAACTAAATAAAGACAAATTTCCTCATTCCTCTATAAAAATTCTCATTTTCACATGCACTTTTAGCGTGAGTTATGAAGTAAAAGGATTGCGACACTACAGAAATACTACTCACATATAGCGACTCCTTGAGAGTGCCAGAATGCTGTTAGCCTCTGCACCAGCAAGAACAATTACTATAATAATATCCTCTGAATGCCTATTTACCTGCCCTAACTACAAAGATGAACTGGTGGAAGGCATTTGTCACTGTGGATTTAAAATATGAATCCTGAGTCTTACAAGCCTCCTTGAGGATTGAGGCAGGGACACTCCCATTCATAGCCTTTGAAGGATATATTCTCAGCCTTTAAATCTTCACCTGAAAGCATTTTCAATACCCCAGACACCAGGTAAGCACTAATTCCCAGAAGCTTGAAAAGCAAGAGCTGTAATGAAACTGCAATGTTTCTCTACAGGCAAGAAAAACAATATGGACAACTACTAATCCACTACAATATAAATAAAAATCGTATCTGTTCTGTATCCAAGTGTTGAAGGGAATGAGGTCAGAGAAGGTATTAATTATAAATTTTTAAATACAAAATACATTTCCTAACCAAAGGATTATAACACTACAAATAGCTATCTCTCATTTGGATAGTTCCAACAGTCATAAAAATAGTAATGAGGCAGTTATATAATGCATTATGATATTTTATTAACTCCCAACTATCAGATACCTAGTATGTGCCAGGTATTGCCATATGCATCAGAGATATGGCGGTAAACAAAACAGAAAAAAAATCTCTACTCTTATGAAACTGCCACTCTGTTGAAAGAAAAAAGAAAAAAGAAATAATATATCAGTGCTACAAAGAAAAACAGGTGGACCATTCATTCCTATTTGCCCTATGCAAATACCTGTTGTCTTGGTGGAACTATTAAAAGCATATTCTTTTACTCAAAATATCCTGGGTATATAATAACTCTAAAGATAATGGGATAGGTACATAGCAAAAGGTGCTATTTTAGATACTTTGGTAAGAAAAGGCCTCTTATTATGATGATAAATTTCAGCAGTGACTGGAAAGAAGTGAGGGAGCAAGCAATATGTTTATATGTAAGAGGATCTTTTCAGACAGGATATACTGTGTGTGTGTGTGTGTGTGTGTGTGTGTGTTCGCGCGTGTAGAAGAGAATCTGTAAAACTTCACTGAGAAAGGATGAAAATCCATAGTTTCAATAAACAAGTCTATGAAGTAGAAAATTTTTCAGTCATTTCTTGCCTAAAAATGGTTGCGAGGGTACAGTTTCAGCCATCAATCAGTTAATTCTGGTAAATTCCAGAATTAGAATAGTTTCCCTAAAGAGAACGCCTTCTCTATGAATATAAAACTACTTTATTATGGCTTTTAATACCATTGACACTTAATGTCATTTTATATATCATATATTTCCCTAGACCATATGTGATTCTGGACCTCTGGTGTTTCCTTAGAAGTGCAGATATAGAGGCGCCTGGGTGGCGCAGTCGGTTAAGCGTCCGACTTCAGCCAGGTCACGATCTCACGGTCCGTGAGTTCGAGCCCTGCGTCGGGCTCTGGGCTGATGGCTCGGAGCCTGGAGCCTGTTTCCGATTCTGTGTCTCCCTCTCTCTCTGCCCCTCCCCCGTTCATGCTCTGTCTCTCTCTGTCCCAAAAATAAATAAACGTTGAAAAAAAAAATTAAAAAAAAAAAAAGAAGTGCAGATTTGGTGTGAAATGGAATTGGTAAATTCCCTAGTAATAACACTATTAATGATAACAACACACCATCAACAATAATAAACAAGGGACATTTTAAGTGTTTAGTGTGTGCCCAAAACTGTTCTAAGCATCTTAACTGAGTTACTCATGGATCTGGTCATTTATCAGACTGTCCAGTTAAGGGGGTCCTTGGATCTCCCTGGGCATTTTGACCATGCTCAATTTGCTCTTAGATGACATAATCTTAATTAACAAATACTTGATTTTAGACAAACAAGTACACGTTAGTTTTATATGTTACACAATGGAAAATGATATATGTGACTCACAATCCCAAAAGTAGAATACTACTGGTAAGTGGAAATTCTGGAACAGTCCACAATTGTTTCAATCGGTTCAATTCAATTCATTACTTGAAGTTCTTCTCTTTGCTTCCATTGACAAAAAGTCTACTTTACTTCTATGGATTCAATTTTATATCTTATTTAAAGGATCTGTTTCTACCATTTCTACCATCATTCTGTGTTTAAGTTTAAAGGCTTGGCACTGTGGAGGCTCACTGTACGGACACCTATAAGAAGTCTCTACAGCTTTCCCCTCCTTTCCCCTTCCATTAGAGACCTATGTGGCTTTTAGAAGGGTTACACATGTACCACTTGAACCAAAGTACATGTGTGAGTTAAGTAAACAGCATATTGTATTTCCCCAACCAACTGTCATTAAAATAAATCTCAAAACTTGATGAAAATTATGGAACACAGACCTCCTATTCTTAAGAATATCATAGGAAGATATGAGGCCTGAAGCTAATGTAATTTTGCTACCATGAATTTTACTACCATAAATGAGGTGAAGATTCAAAAAGATATAATGACGGGCGCCTGGGTGGCGCAGTCGGTTAAGCGTCCGACTTCAGCCAGGTCACGATCTCGCGGTCCGTGAGTTCGAGCCCCGCGTCGGGCTCTGGGCTGATGGCTCGGAGCCTGGAGCCTGTTTCCGATTCTGTGTCTCCCTCTCTCTCTGCCCCTCCCCCGTTCATGCTCTGTCTCTCTCTGTCCCAAAAATAAATAAACGTTGAAAAAAAATTTTAAAAAAAGATATAATGATTATGAATGTACAAACAATTAAAACAGAGATTCAAAATAAATATATCAATATGGGTCCAATTATGAGAGAGAAACCACACAAGGATAATTAATATAAAGAACTATTAACTATAATGGGAATTAAAATAATGAGGGATTATCTAGCTATAAAGATGTAAAGAGAACTTAAAAGAACTTAGGAATAGGGCGCCTGGGTGGCTCTGTTGGTTAAGCGTCCAACTTTGGCTCAGGTCATGACCTGTGCTGACAGCTCAGAGCCTGGAGCCTATTTCAGATTCTGTGTCTCCGTCTCTCTCTCTCTCTGCCCCTCCCCTCCCTCTCTGCTCAAACTGTCTCTCTCTCTCTCTCTCTCAAAAATAAAATGAAAACATTTAAAACATTTTTAAAAAAAGAACATAGGAATGAGAGATAAAAGAAACAGTCATTATTCCTGAGGCTCAGAGGACCCAATGAAGGGTTCTTTCTCCCCAAGCTCTCCTCTCCAGTGCTGAGATCCAGAACTTGTTAGAGAGCAAACAGCCTTTGCTCACTGAAAGAAGAAAAGTTGCTCACTTACTAGGAATCTACCTAAGGAACTTGCCAGAAATCATTCAACTAGGGTGCCAGGGAGGTTATTCACAGAGGTGTTTAACCAGAGGCACTTCAATACAAAATGACAAACAATACACATTACAAACAGGGACAGCTAGAGGAAACTGCTGACAGCCACCCTGTACTGTAACACTAGAGCACCAGGGAAGTTTCAAGGGCCTCAGGAGTCTGGTGTGGAAAAAGCCAAGCTCAGCACAAGATAAACAAGCACACCAGCACCTGGAAGCAAAACCATTTTCCTCTGTACTTTACTCCAGGGCCCTCTACTGCATGAAGCTTCAGTGCCAGCTGGGGGGGGAGGGGGGTGGTGGGAATTAAAGTTACCAGATCAGGGAAAGGGGTTAAGATGGTGGAGCAGCATGGAGACCCTGAACCTGTCTCATCCTTGAAGCGCAGCCAGATCAGCACCAAACCATTTTGAACACCTAGAAATTGATCTAAGGATTAACACAACAATCTGCATAAGTTGAGCAATGGAACTCAGCAGGTACGCGGTGCAGAGAGGTGAACTGGGGGAGAGAAAAGCCATGGACTATAGGGAGCTGTTCCTGTGGAAAGAGGACAGAGAAAGAGAAAGGGGGAGAGAGCAGCACTCTGGGATAGTGCAAGAAAAGCACTCCCCTGAAAGTAGCTGGAGAGAAAGAGAGAAAAAGAGTGAAAACATATGCAGGGGACTGAACAAGAAATCTGTTCCCCAAAATCATTGACAGGAAGAAAGGAGTGGGTTTCAATACCACCTGGATTCTATAAAGAGTAGAGCACAGAGTCTGAAGTTGCAGAGCTCAATGCCTGGTGGTGCTCTGGTGAGGAAGTAGGGTGAATCCCCAGGAGCAGGTAGTGGGTTCTGAGGGGTCCGTGGGCCACATGGTGAGAAGCAGTTCACCAGCTTGGAGTGCATTTGGTAGAGGCCAAAAATGCTGTAGCCTCCCAAAAAGCAAAGGCCCCAGCAGACCCTGGAGAGCAAACTCGTTTGCTGGTATTGGGACAAAGACACAAGAGTGTGGTGAAACCTGATGCCGGCTACGTGTGGTGATTTGCCATAATCTCTGAACCTCTGCCACTGCAAGACCCCATGAACATTTTCTGCAGTAAGCCAGCACCAGCCATTGTTCAGTGAGACCCTCCACCAGAGAGTCAGCATGGGCCCAAGCCATGAGGGTCTCTGAAGTGAGGGGTTTTGAAACAACCCCATCTGAGATAAAACTGGAGAGAGGTGCCACCTGGCAGGCAGACAGCTCGGACACAGGCAGGGTAGAGGCGGGGAGTGGATGGAGGCCTGACACAAAGGAGGGGTGCTTGATCATGGGGCAGTGAGAGCATGAAGTTTCTGTGCCAGAGACTAGGGAATTATGTGAAGCCATTTCCACCCTCCGCACACATGCAAGCTTACATGCACACCGTACTTATCTACCCCAGTAAGCTAAGCAGAACCGCCTAGTGGAGAATGGAGCCGTTACACCAAACCCCACCCAACTGCGCCCTCCAACCACATCCCCTACAAGACCAGCACAAGACACTCCACCTGCTTAGTGTATGGACTATAGAAGGAATCATAGTTTCAGTTCTAGGAGAAACTTCACTTCATTAAGGTTTCATTCTGTTTGCTGGTTCATTTATTTGTTCATTATCTTTGCTTCTGTTTTTGCTTAAATTGTTTTTTTTCTTTTTTTTTCTTTATTTTCTTCCTTATTCTTGGATACAGAAAGAGAAAAATTTATTTCTATTTTTATTATTTTTTCACGTTATTTTTTGTTTTGATTTTTATTCTATTTCATTTTCCTTATTCATTTTTTCTAAGTTTTTTTAAGTTTTAAACTTTTTTACCTTTTTGTTCTTTTGTTTCCCTATTTTCTCCATTCTATCCAGCTTCTTTACACAAGCAGACCAAAATAAATCTAGGATATAGCTTCCTTTATTTGAATTTGTGTTTTGTTTTTAATTTATTAATTTTTTTCTTCCTCCAAAATGAAAAACAAAGGAATTCACCCCAAAAGAAGAGGAAGAAATTACAACCAGAGGCTTTAATCAACACAGATATAAGCAAGATGTCTGAACTGGAATTTAGAACCACGATAATAAGAATACTATCTGGGGTTGAAAAAAGCATAGAATCCCTTCCTGTGGAGATAAAAGAAATAAAATCTAATCAGGATGAAATTAGAAATGCTATAAAGATGCAATCTCAAATAAATGCCACAACAGCAAGGATGGATGAAGCAGAGCAGCGAAACAGCAATTTAGAAGATAAATAGCAATTTAGAAGATAAAATTATGGAGCATAATGAAGCAGAAAAAAAATAGGGAAATAAAGGCAAAGAGTACAATACAAGACTTAGAGAACTTAGTGACTTATTAAAAAGAAATAACATCCAAATCATGAGAATCCCAGAAGATGAAGAAAGAGAAAAAGGGGCAGAAGGTTTATGTGAGCAAATTATAGTGGAAAACTTTCCTAATCTGGGGAAGGACACAGACATCAAAATCCAAGAAGCACACAGATCTCCCATTAAATTCGACAAAAAGCAACGATCACCAAGGCATTTTCATAGTCGAATTCACAACTACACAGATAAGGAAAGAATTATGAAAGCATCAAGGAAAAAAAAAAGTTCTTAACCTGTAAGTTAAACAGATCAGGTTCGCAGCAGACCTATCCACAGAAACTTGGCAGTCCAGCAAGGAGTGCCAGGATATATTCGATGTGCTGAATCAGAAAAAAATATGTGGCCAAGAATTCTTTATCCAGCAAGGCTGTCTGTTATTCAAAATAGAAGGAGAGATAAAGAGTTTCCTAGAAAACCAAAAACTGGGAATTCATGACCACTGAATCAGCTCTGCAAGAAATTTTAAGGGGGACCCTTTGAATGGAGAAAAGACAAAACAAAACAAAAAGACCAAAGCAACAAAGACTAGAAAGAACCAGAGAACATCACCAGAAACACCAACTCTACAGGCAACACAATGGTGCTAAATTCATATCTTATAGTACTCACTCTAAATTTCAAAGGACTAAACATTCCAACCAAAAGACACAGGGTATCAGAATGGATAAGAAAACAAGACCCATCTATATGCTGCTTACAAGAGACTCATTTTAGACCTACAGACACCTTCAGATTGAAAGTAAATGGATGGAGAACCATCTATCAACACAGTATTCATGGTCTTTTCAAAAGACCAAAAAGTCTTTGACATTCCAAAAGGTCAAAAGGAAAGTGGTATAGCCATACTTATATCAGACAACTAGATTTAAAAATGAAGACTACAAGAGATGAAGAAGGGCATTATATCTTAACTAAAGGGTCTATCCACCAAGATCTAACAATTATAAATATTTATGCCCCCAACGTGGAATAACCCAAAAATATAAATCAATTAATCACAAACATAAAGAAACTCATTGATAATAATACCATAATACTAGAGGACTTCAACACCCCACTTACAGCAATGGACAGATAATCTAAGCAGAAAATCAACAAGGAAACAATGGCTCTGAATGACACAATGGACCAGATGTACTTAACAGATATATTCAGAACATTTCATCCTAAAGCATCAGAATACACTTCTTCTCAAGTGCACATGGAACATTCTCCAGAAGGGATCACATACTGGGTCACAAATCAGCCCTCAACAAGTAGAAAAAGACTGAGATCATACTGTGCATATTTTCAGACCACAATGCTATGAAACTCGAAATCAACGACAAGAAAAAATTTGGAAAAACCATGAATACTTGGAGATTAAAGAATATCCTACTATAGAATGAATGGGTTAACCAATAAATTAAAGAAGAAATTAAAAAGTTCATGGAAGCCAATGAAAATGAAAATACGACAATCCAAAACCTTTGGGATGCAGCCAAGGTGGTCATAAGAGTGAAGTATACAGCAATCCAGGCCCTCCTAAAAAAAGGAAGAAAGGTCTCAAATACACAACCTAACCTTACACCTAAAAGAGCTAGAAAAAGAACAGCAAATAAAGCCCAAAACCAACAGAAGAAGGGAAATAATAAAGATTAGAGCAGATATCAATGATATCAAAATCAAAAAAAAAAAACAACAACAAAACCCAAAACAGAACAGATCAATGAAACCAGGAGCTGGTTCTTTGAAAGAATTAAAAAAATTGATAAATTCCTAGCCAGACTGATCAAAAAAAAAAAGGACCCAAATAAATAAAATCACAAATGAAAGAGGAGAGATCACAACCAACACCACAGAAATACAAACAATAGTAAGAGAATATTATGAGCAATTACATGCCAACAAATTGGGAAATCTGGAAGAAATGGATAGATTCCTAGAAACATACCATTCCTAGTTCACTACCAAAGCTGCAACAGGAAGAAATAGAAAATTTGAACAGACCCATAACCAGTAAAGAAATTGAATCAGTAATCAAAAATCTCCCGACAAACAAGAGTCCAGGGCCAGACGGCTTTCCAGGGGAATTCTACCAAACATTTAAAGAGGAGTTAACACCTATTCTTTGAAACTGTTTCAAAAAACAGAAATGGAAAGAAAACTTCCAAACTCATTCTACGAGGCCAACATTACTTTGACTCCAGAACCAAAGACCTCACTAAAAAGGAAAACTACAGACCAATTTCCCTGATGAACATGGATGTAAAAATTCTCAATAAGATATTAGCAAACCAGATCTAGCAATTCATTAAAAGAATTATTCACCATGATCATGTGGGATTTATTCCTAGGACGCGGGGCTGGTTCAATATCCACAAATCAATCAATGTGACACATAACATTAATAAAAGAAAGGATAAGAATCACAAGATTGTCTCAATAATAGATGCTGAAAACGCATATGACAAAATACAGCATCCTTTCTTGATAAAAACCTTCAAAAAAGTAGGGATAGAGGATCATTACCTCAAAATCATAAAGGTCATATATGAAAGCACCACTGCTAATAATATCCTCAATAGGGAAAAACTGAGAAGATTTCCCCCTAAGGTAAGGAACACGACAAAGATGTCCACTCTCACCACTGTTATTCAACATAATGTTGGAAGTCCTGGCCTCTGCAATCAGACAACACAAAGAAATAAAAGGCATCACAAGGAGTAAGGAGGAAGTCAAACTTTTCACTCTTCACAGACTACATGATACTCTATGTGGAAAACCCAAAACACTCCACCAAAATCCTCCTATCACTGATACATGAATTCAGCAAAGTAGCAGGCTATAAAATCAATGTTCAGGGAAACAAAAATAATATAAAAGTAGAGAGAGAGACACACCATAAGAGACTCTTAAATACAGAGAACCATTAATGAGGGTCGCTGTTGGGGTGTTGGGAGGGGGTAGAGGTTAAAGGGGTGAGGAGCATTAAGGAAGACACTGGTTGGGATGAGCACTGGGTGGTTATATGTAAGTGATGAATCACTGAATTCTATTCCTGAAAATTAATTAATTAATTTTCATAATTTACAGAATTTACAGAAATCGGTTGCATTTCTATACACCAATAATGAAGCAGCAGAAAGAGAAATCAAGGAATTGATCCCATTTACAATTGCACCAAAAACCATAAAACACCTAGGTATAAATCTAACCAAAGAGGTGAAAAATCTATACACTGAAAACTATAGAGCTTATGAAAGAAATTGAAGAAGACACAAAAAAATGGAAAAACATTCCCATGCTCATGGATTGGAAGAACAATATTAAAATATCTATACTACCCAAAGCAATCCACATATTCAATGCAATCTCTCTCAAAATAACACCAGCATTCTTCACAGAGCTAGAACAAACCATCCTAAAATTTGTATGGAACCAGCAAAGACCCTGAATAGCCAAAGCAATCTTGAAAAAGAAAACCAAAGCTGGAAGCATCAGAATTCTGGGCTTCAAGCAGTATTACAAAGCTGTAATCATCAAGACAGTATGGTACTGGCACAAGAATAGACAAATGGATCAATGGAACAGAATAGAAAACCCAGAAATAGACCCACAAACATATGGCCAACTAATCTTTGACAAAGCAGGAAAGAATATCCAATGGAACACTCTCTTCAGCAAGTGGTACTGGGAAAACTGGACAGCGACATGCAGAAGAATTAATCTGGACGCACTTTCTTATACCATACACAAAAATAAACTCAAAATGGATGAAAGACCTAAATGTAAGACAGGAAACCATCAAAATCCTAGAGGAGAAAACTGGCAACAACCTCTATGACCTTGGTCGCAGCAACTTCTTACTCAACATGTCTCTGGAAGCAAGGAAAACAAAAGCAAAAATGAAGTATTGGGACCTCATCAAGATAAAAAGCTTCTTCACAGCAAAAGAAACAATCAACAAAACTACAAGGCAACTCATGGAATGGGAGAAGATATTTGCAAATGACACATCAGATAAAAGGTTAGTATCCAAAATCTATAAAGAACGTATCAAATTCAACACCCAAAAAAAAAAAAAAAAATCCAGTGAAGAAATAGGCAAAAGACATGAATAGACACTTTTCCAAAGAAGACACCCAGATAGATGGTTAACAGACACATGGAAAAATGCTACCATTCATCATCAGGGAAACACAAATCAAAACCACAATGAGATATCACCTCACACCTGTCACATTGGCTAAAATTAACAACTCAGGCAACAAGAGATGTTGGCGAGGATGCAGAGAAAGAAGAGCCCTTTTGGGGCACATGGGTGACAGTCAGCTAAGTGTCTGACTTTGGCTCAGGAGTTCGAGCCCCGTGTCAGGCTCTGTTCTGACAGCTCAGAGTCTAGAGCCTGCTTCAGATTCTGTCTCCATCGCTCTCTGCCCCTCCCCCACTCACACACTGTCTCTTCTCTCTCTCAAATACAAATAACATTAAAAAAAATTTTTTTTAAAGAGGAACACTTTTGCACTGCTGGTGGGAATGCAAACTGGTGCAGCCACTCTGGAAAACAGAGGCTATGGAAGTTCCCTCAAAAATTAAAAACAGAACTACCCTGCGATTCTACCCCTAGTAGAATTTCACTACTAGGTATTTATCCAAAGGCTACATGAGTGCTGATTTGAAGGGCACATGCACCCCAATGTTCATAGCAGCACCATTGACAATAGCCAAAGTATGGAAAGAGCCCAAATGTCCATCAACTGATGAATGGATAAGGATGATGTGGTATATATATACACAATGGAATATTACTCAGCAATCAAAAAGAATGAAATCTTGCCATTTGCAACCACGTAGTTGGAACTAGAGTGTATTACGCTAAGCAAAATAAGTCAGTCAGAGAAAGACAAATAACATACGATTTCACTCATATGTGGAATTTAAGATAGAAAACAGATGAACATAAGGGAAGGGAAGCAAAAATAACTGCACATTTAGTATGTTTTTAATTTTTCATATTAGTAAGGTTATTGGGCATTGAGAGAAACAAACACAAAAAAAAGTAAAAGAAAAAGGGGGCCACAGCTCACAAGGGAGGTGAGAGATAGACTCAGGTGGAAGTCATCAGAATATAGGAAATACATGAAGCCATGTCTTAGGTGAGTAGAATATAAGGAGAAAGTAGAAAATAAATAAAAAGATCAGAGAGGTAAAGTCAGTGGAATAATAATACTTAAAGACAGAGAAGAGAAAGATGAGTTTGAGAAAGATACCAAAAAGTGGAATCAGTAAGGTACAAAGAGACCTAAGAGAAAAACCAAATCAGGAAAAGCAAGGCAAGAAAGTTTCCAAGTAATAAAAACCAATGCTGTTTCCGATTCTGTGTCTCCCTCTCTCTCTGCCCCTCCCCCGTTCATGCTCTGTCTCTCTCTGTCCCAAAAATAAATAAATGTTGAAAAAAAAATTTTTTTAAAACAATAAGTACTCTTATAGACCCCAAATTTCAAATCAAATAGAAAGGATGATGTTTTTAACAAGACAATTTCAGAATGATGAAATTACTAGACAATTTCAGAATGATGAAATTACTACCTCATATTTATGTATAACAATATGCACATGGTACTAGATAATACTAGAGTTTATATTTTCTAGGATACACAACACAATTGCCCAGATACTGAAGAAGATGTTCAAGAAATATTAAAAAGGCATTTACCCACTGGCACCAAATTGCCACCTAGCTAATCTGCCACAGTGAAAGAATATCAAGAACTAGAACATCTATAAAAAAATAAATAAGATGTTAACATTGGCCATAAAGAGTTCTCTGGAGAATAATTATTAAACTGTAAGTTTCATGAAGATAAGACAATAAGCTGGCCCTATTCCTCCCCATATGCCTAGATTCCAGCATGGTGCCAGGTTCCATGTTTCTACACAGCTAACATCCCAATGGATGAAGGGGGGAAGAACAGGTGACACTGATGATGCCCAATTTTGTCAGTGTTTTGATCCACAGTTCCATGTTAGACCAAACTGGTGATCCCAGATCTCTAATTACAAGGATAAATAACAGAGCTTTTCATTTCATACCCAGAGCTTGAATAACTTATTCCCAAGTATGTATACATGCATTGCTGCTCTCAAAAATAGTTGTATCTTTTTATAGTTGAATCCTAACACTTTGAGGAATTTACTATTATCCACAGCCTTGAAAATGTCACTTCAAATAATTTATTAACATATTGGATGCAATATAAAACACAAATCATATATACTTACTTCAAGCTACCATTACTTCAATCTTCTATTATTTACTCTATGAATTTGTAATACATTGAGGTTACAGGCATATGCTTGTTTGCAGGGCAAAGCCCCACACAATGTGAATCACTTTCTTTACATCAAAAACACTTCATATCATCTAAATCAGTATAAAGTAAGTCTCTTTGATTTCCACACACCTAACATAGAAAAAGGAAAAATTCCTAGTCACTCTGCAGCACATGTACATTTTATTATTTCCAGGTATATTCTGACAAACATTTAAAAAGTGTTTTAGAAGTCTCAACTCAAGATTTCTAAAATCCTTCATGGACTCTTTTTTTAACTTTTATCTAACCCAGGATTAAGCAGAATTCTAAAATGTCCTAGAAACAGGAATTAAAAGTTACAAACTTACATTCAAGCTGTGCAACCACATCTCCAGGGTCTACTGCTTCAGGGAACACCTACAGTGGGAGAACACAGAGGGAAGCAGGGTGGAGAAGAGGAAGTGAAAGGAACATACACATAAAATAGTCTTTGTAATTCCCCTCTCCTTCCCAAAATATTCCTTTCTCATCCATAGAAACTTTGGACATTATTGAGAACTGTCACTTCCTCTCTGCTTCCCACGATCACTATGGAAGCTCTGACAATCAAACAAACACACATTATGGCTGGCTGGCTCTCCCTCTCCAACTTCACCAGGGCTGCTTCTTCATCTCAACTCCTCCCCTGTTGGTCACCATGGTCATACTGGCCTTCTTGGTGCCCCTCCAACTCATCAAGCTTATTCCCAGCAAGAAGTCTTTATATTTGCTATTCCGCTGCTTAGAACGCTTTTCCACTAGACCTTCAAATAACTGATAACTGTCTCATAATTCAGTTCAGCTTAAATGTTATCATCTTCTCTGACCACCCTTTAAAACAGATAATCCCCTGAATCCCTCAATTCCTCTCTGTTCCCTCACCCTCCCTTTATTCTTTTCATGACACTTATCACTATCTAAAATTATTCTATTCCTGTGTTTACTTCATTATTGTTGGTTTCTCCTATTACAGGGAAAGCTCCAGGTGGGGAGGCTGTTTGTCTTGTTTACCCAGTGCCTAGAATAGTGCATGAAACAGAGCAGGAAGTGGGTAATTATCAGAAAAGGAAAAGGAAAAGGAAAAGGAAAAGGAAAAGGGAAAGGAGAAGGAAAAGGAAGGAAGGAAGGGGAGGAGAGGGAAGGAAGGAGGAAAGTAGAGAAGGAAAGAAGGAAATAAAGTGAAGAATATGATTGGTAATAACCAAAAGCAGCAGTTTTAGGGAAAAACAGAAAAGAAACTCATAGAAAGAAGTACCAGAAGATAGCCAAAAGTAAAATAAAATCTATTTTTACCTATTAATGTCTCCTCTTTCTCTTTGTTGTGAAAATTATTATTTAATATTCAAGATGCTCTATTTTACATAGAGCCCACTAACACAATTTTAGAAATAAACTGATCCATTATGAAAATGAGGCAACTCATTTCATGAATAATACAATGCATATTTCTTTTCAAGCTTCCAGATTTAAGTTACAAATCTCCTTTTCAATGAAATCAAAGTATATATAGTCAGTAGTAATTTGTCTTTAGGGCTTTTATTAAAAATTTGGAAGTACACTGATTATTTGTTAATATTTGATCTGTCACTTGAACTCACCTTTTCAAACACCATTCTGGCATTGAAGACCAGTGGAAAATTGGCTGGGACACATTGTGTCTTTTTGTATTGGCCAAACACACAGATGCTAAGATAGATGTCCTCCTTGTCTTTCAGCACCACTCCTGGACAAGTTACCTGAACAAAATTAGATAGAGAGATGTAAATGCTTTATGAATTCCCTGAACTATCCTACTGAAATAACTTACATGGCATTACATAAAAACACTAGTCTGCTAAGCCAATAAAAAGACGCACAAATTAAAAGAAAAGAGATTCTCGTGTTTACAGAGTTAAATGAAATGCCTTTATAACTTCCATCCCTCTGAGAAATCTATGATTCTCCATTTGGTTATTTGTTCCACATTTGAAGCTCTGTGTACTGGCTCTTGGGACAGATACTAACAGTTTTAAACAGTCAGCCTTAGGCACCCACTTTATGCTGAATGCTGACATAAACTTATTCAGCATCATTTAATCACAAAGGATTAAGACTCAGCAGAAACAAAGCACTATCCTAGAGGACAAAAATAATAGCAATAAAAACCACAAATATGACCTGTATAACCCTAAATAGCAGCCCATATACACCCTCATCAAACGCAATATGACGGACTTTCAAAGCTAGTGAATTATAAATTTCTAGTCCAATGATACATTTTTTAAACATGAAATTGCACTTCATTATCCTCATGATTGACACAAAGTATAGGCACAAAATATGGTGTTTCTAAAAAGTCCACAGCACAGATTCCCCAGTCCCAGTCATATTTCACTGTCAGTGATCAACCACACCCTTAAAGAAATATTAAAGGCTCTCTAAGATTTGAATCCAACCCACCCACATAGTAACATTACTCAACATCCCCCAATAATACAATCAAAGTATATTTTTATTGTTCTCTAAACACACACATTACTGTCCTACCTTACATTCTTCCATTATCTGGATTACTACTCCTTACTACTCCATTCCATCTCTGCCTCATTTATACTCACCACCTTCCAAGGCTTACATCAGCTGCATCTCCTACACAAAACTCTGGACTCACCAGCTACCATTATTCAATTCAATCTAATTCAAACATTTATTATGAATTTACCATATTCAAATAAATACGTTTTAGATTCTCATAGCATTTTGTAGTTCTCTTAAGGCCTAATTATTATCTCCCTGCATTTTAATTAAGTAGGTACAACTCACCTCTTTTATTTAATTATAAATTCCCTGAGGATAGAAATTTTATTTTCTCATCAATGTATCCAAAACACAGACTTTCAGTATTAAGAAGCTCCAAGATTATCAAATAGCTTCAGATTTTTTACGTACAATAACCACAGAGCCCCAAGAAAGTATAGGTGATTTACTTACTTAAAGTGACACAGAAAATCAATCAATACAATACTTTCAAAAGTGCTTAGAAAAGTGCCTAACAGAGCATTCAACCAATACCAGCTATAGTTATTGTTAGGCTGAAAATCACTACATCCGTCATCTCAACACAAATTACTGCATTGAATAAATGACCAAGACTTCAGGTCTCTTTGTATGTAGCAGTTAAGATTATTTTCCATGCCAGATATTTATACTCCATCTCCCTCTTATTCTATTTTCCAATTTCCGTTCTGATATATTCCCTACTGATTATTAAAATCTATTAAAATCAAGGTCCTCAGCAAATATAATGTTGTCCATCACCTTCATTTCCTACTCTGCCTCATTAAAATCAAACCTGTTATAATCCCTCTAAATCCATGTTATCCAATATGGTAGCTGCTAGCCACTTATGTCTACAGTTGTGGCTGGACCAAACTGAGATGGACAATGAGTATAAAATACAAGATTTTGAAGATTTGTTCAGAAAGATTTTGAAAACTCATTATAAAAACAGCATAAAATATCTCATTAATAACTAACACTTTGAAAACATTGATTTAAATAAAATTATTGTTAAAATTAATTTATCTACTCCTTTTAACTTTTTTAATATAGCTGTAAAAATTTTTAAATTGCACCTTTGGCTTAAATTTGTGGTTCATATTATATTTCTACTGAGTAGTGCACCGGCTCTAACTGTCCTACTGGAAACTACGGACTCTCTTTCCAATGTGTAATATATGCAAGAAGGCATGGCTTTTTCTCATCCACAATTCTACAAATTCTGCCATGCTTTAAAGAACACCCAGTAGCTTCCCAAAAAGAAAGCAATAGAGGGGGTTGGGGGTAAAGAAAATCAGATAAAACAAATAGAAAATAAAAAGCAAAGAAGTTGACTTAAAACACCCATATGGATAATTATACGAATGCAAATATTCTAAGCATTCTAATTAAATGGCAGAAATTGTCAGATTGGATAAAAAAAGCAAGACACAATATGCTGTCTGCAAAAAAAAAAAAAAAAAAAAAAAAACAAAAAAAAAAAAACCAACCACGTTAAAGACACACATAGAAAAAGTGCTTTCAGAATGGTGGAGCAAATATCTCCAAAATTCAGTCCCTCTATAAAAGCAAAGAGAACACTATGAAAAACTGTCAAAATCAACTTTTTTACAGCTCTAGAAATTAACCAGAGATTTGCAAAAATATGAAGAGCATTTGGTCAACTAACCAAATAGATGAATTTTGGTTAAAATAGTGATATTGTGGTGTGTTAACATATTCTACTCCCAACCCCCTCTACTCAGGTCTTCTGTAACCTTGAAAACCAAAATCCTTACAATTAGAGTAGTCATAAAAACTAGCAACCCCACAGACACTGGAGGAGAACAGGTTCTGTGCTACCCAAAAGTCCCATCTCCAGGGAATTGCCATTATTTGCTCTGTCTCAGAGTATCCCGGAAACCCTCATTCACAGGAATTCTCTACTTGACCTGAATTAGAGTTTACTCAAACAGCCTTTCTCCCTAAGGCAACTGTCAAAAACAATCAGCAGCAATTGTTTAACACCACAGATGCCTGAGGCAGTGATCCCAATTGAGGCACACCACAAGCTGATCAAAATATTTAAAAGGCAAAGCTGGAAAATCATGTGTATGGGTGTATGGGGGGAGGCTGTTTTTGACAAGCTATAATATATTCTTTGCAATTCAGAAGATCATGCACATGTGCAGGGCTGTGCACATTTGCAGAAATGACCTGATGAAACCCTAATCTCTTACTTCTGGATGACCTTGAGGCTTTGAGATAGTTGGAAATGAAGGCTAAGACAGAGTTGTAAAGTGCCTGCGGTACATTGAAAGCATGCCCCAACAAGCACACAGAGATCCTCAGCAAAGACTGGGAGACTTACTGGTTCAAGACATTTAAGGATATATATATCCTTAATACCATCATTAGCAAGCCATGAAGCTAACCAGAGACTTTGGTGGCCACACGTGACAAAGAATACAGACTTTAACTCAGTAAAGTAACTAAACAAACAAAAAGCAACAGCAAACAACAGCAAACAACAAACCCTGAGAAATAGGGAGTCTGATTTACAGAGTTCCTTATTATATTACTCAAAATGTTCAATTTTCAATAAAAAATATCACATGCAAAGAAACAAGAGTATAAACCATACACACAGGAAAAGGTAATCAATAGAAACTGTCTTTGAGGAAGCCCAGAAGTTGGGCTTACTAAACAAACACTTTAAATCTATTATAAATATGTACAAAGAGCTAAAGGAAACCTTGTCTAAAAATCTAAAGGCAAGTATGGCAACATAGCAATGATGTCTCATCAAAGAAAGAATAACAAATAAATAGAAATTATTTTTTGAAAGAACCAAATAGAAATTCTAGAGTTGAAAGTATATGACATGACATGGAAAAAATCACTAGAGAAGCTAGCAGAAGTAAGAATAAGTGAACCTGAAAATATGGCAATTGAGATTCTTCAGCCTGAGGAACAGAAAGAAAAAATAAAAATGAACAGAATCTCAGAGACCTGTGGGATACCATCAAGTACAACACATAGATATAATAGGATCCGCAGAATGAAAGGAGAAAGGGCCAGAAATATTTGAAATAATGGACAAAAACTTCCATAATTTAAAGAAAAGCAATCTACATCCAACAAGCTCAAAGAACTCCAAACCACATACATCATAATCAAACTTTCAAAAGACAAAGATGAAGAGAACCTTAAATGCAACACAAGAGAAGTGATTCAGTAGGTACCAAAAATCCTCAATAGGATTAACAGGTGCTTTTGTATCAGAAACATGAAGCCAGAAGGAAGTGGGATGACTTATTCAAAAATGCTGAAAGAAGGCTTTCTTGAAATAAGAATCAATATTGAGAAAAATTTCCCTTCAAAAAAAAGGAAAATTAAGACATCCTTGGATAAACACAGATAATTCATCATTAGCAGAACTTCCCTACAAAATATACTAAAGAGAATCCTTCATTGGAAATGAAAGGACACTAGACAGTAACTCAAATCCACATGAAAAAATAGAGCATCAGGAAAGGAACTGCATATATAAATATAATAACAGTACAAAAATTTTTTGTCTTATTTCTCCATCCTTATTTAAAATAAAATTACATAGGGGTGCCTTGATGGCTCAGTTGGTTAAGCATCTGACTCTTGATTTCAGCTCAGGTCATGACCTCACAGTTCTTGAGATCAAGCCCCACGTTGGGTTCTGTGTTGACAGTGCAGAGCCTCCATGGGGTTCTCTCTCTCCCTTTCTCTCTGCCACTTACATGCATCCTCTCTCAAAATAAATAAATATTTTAAAAAATAAAATTAGATAAAATTACGTAAGGCAGCAAATATTAAGCTACGTTGGTGAGGCTTGTATGTATAAAGATATAAACTGTATGACAATAAAGTCATGAAGAAGACAAGAATGGAACTCAACAGAAACAAAAATTTTGTGTACCATTGAAATTAAGTTGGTATCAATCCATACTAGATTGCTATAATAAATGGAGATGTTAATTGTGAGCCCCAAAACAATCATCACTAATAACTAAAAAAATATAGTAATAGAAACAAAGGAATTAAAATGGTACACTAGAAAACAGTTAACTCAAAAGACATCAAGGCAGAAACATAGAAACAAACAAAGACATAAGACATGCAGAAAACAAACAGTAAAATGAAAGAGGCAAATCCTACCTTATCTGTGATTAGGTAAATTAAAGGTAAATTGACCAACTACTCCAGTCAAAGGGAGAACCTGGTAAAATGGATAAAAACTATAATCCAACTATACATTGTCTATAAGAGACACACTTTAGGGGTGCCTGGGTGGCTCAGTCGGTTAAGCGTCCGACTTCAGCTCAGGTCACGATCTCGCGGTCCATGAGTTCGAGCCCCGCATCGGGCTCTGTGCTGACTGCTCAGAGCCTGGAGCCTGTTTCGGATTCTGTGTCTCCCTCTCTCTCTGACCCTCCCCCATTCATGCTCTGTCTCTCTCTGTCTCAAAAATAAAGAAACGTTAAGAGACACACTTTAAATATTTTATTTTTAATTTTACTTGAGAGAGAGAGAGGGAGAGAGAATGAACAGGGGAGGTGCAGACAGAGAGGGAGAAAGAAAATCATAAGCAGGCTCCAAGCTCAGTGCACAGCCCAACATGGGGTTCAATCCCACGACCCTGAGTCATGATCTGAGCTGAAATCAAGAGTCAGACACTCAAGCAACTGAGCTACCCAAGGGCACTCTTGTAGGTGCCCCTACAGGAGTCACACTTTAGATTCAAAGAAACAAATGAGTTGATAGTAAAAGAATGGAAAAAATTAAGCAGCAATCAGAGAAGAGCAGCAGTGGTTATGCTAATATCAGACAAAATAGGCATTAAAACAAAAATCGATTCTAGAAACAAAAGGACATTTTATAATGACATAACAATTAAAAATACATATGACATATATTTCAAGAAGACATAAAATTACAGACATACATACACTTAACAGAGCTCCAAAATACATGAAGCAAAAAGACAGCCATCTCTCCAAAGAAGATAAACAAATGGCCAACAAACTCATGAAAAATGTTCAACTTCATTAGCCATTATGGAAATATAAATCAAAACCATAATGAGATACCTCTTCATATCTGCTATGATGACTACAATCAAAAATGTAAGACAAACACAAGTGTTGGGGAGCACGACAAAAAAATTGGAACCCTCACACTTTGCTGACGGAAATGTATTGAAGGCACAGCCACTGTGGAAAAAAGTTCAGCAGTTTATGAAAAAAACTAAACAGAGTTAGTATAAGATTCAGCAATTCCTGGGTATACATCCAAGAGTGCTGAAAACATATGGCAACCCCAAAATACATACAAGAGTATAGCAGCATTATTCACAATAGCCACATAGATGCACAATAGCCACAAAAGAGATACAATCCAAATGTCCATCAACTTAAGAATGGGTTAGCAAAATGTAGTATACCCATACAACGGAATATTATCTGACCATAAAAATAAAGCACTGACAGATGCTACATGAATGAACCTTACAAACACGCTAAGAAGCCAGACACAAAAGGCCACATATTGTATGATTGATTCCATTTATATAAATGTCAGAAAATCAACTAGTGGTATCCAGGGCCTCAAGGAAGAGGGAGAATGAGGAATGACAGCTCACAAGTATGGGATTTCTTTATAGGGTGCTGAAAATGCTCTGCAATTAGTGGTGACTGTTTTACAACCTTGTGAATATGTTAAAATTCACTGAATTTACACTTTATTTTTTTACTTTTTATTTGAGAAAGAGGGTGAGCACAAGTGGGGAAGAAGGGCAGAGGGATACAGAGAGAGAATCTTAAGAAGTCTCCACACTGAGTGTAGAGCTCTATGGGCATGGGGCTCAATCCCACAACTCTGGGATCGTGACCTGAGCCAAAATCAAGAGTCGGATATTCAACCGACTGAGTCATCCAGGCATCTGTGATTTTATACTTTAAATGGGTGCATTTTATATATGTGGATTATATCTTAATTTTTTTTAATTTAAAGATTCATGATAAAAGCGAAATGATATAAAAAGGTATACCATGCATTCACTAGTCATAATAAAGCTGGAGTGATAGTCTTTTTTAAAAAATTTTATTGATTTTGGGACAGATATAGAGAGCAAGTGAGGGAGGGGCAGAGAGAAAGGGAGACAGAATCCCAAACAATCCCTGTGCTACAGGCACAGAGCCCCAGGCAGGGCTTGAACTCACAAACCATGAGATTGTGATGCTTCACTGAATGAGCCATCCAGGCGCCCCAGTAACAGCCTTAATGTGACATAAAACAGACTTCAGAAAAAGATTACCAAGGTTAAAGTGAAACATTACATACTGATTAAAAAATTTGATTTATCAAGAAGATATAACAAAATTAAATGTGTAAGCAATTAATAATACAGTATTAAAGTAAAGGAAGTAAAAAGTACACTATATAACTGAATTTCAATACCTTACTCTCAGTAACTGATAAAATAAGCAGTCAAAAAAATCATTAAAGGGGCGGCTGGGTGGTTCAGGCAGTTAAGTGTTTGACATCAGCTCAGGTCATCACCTGAAGAGTCTGAGCCCCACATGGGGCTCTGGGATGACAGCACAGACTCTCTTTTGGATACCTGGTCTCTCTCTCTCCCTCCACACCCCACTCCCCAATCATGCTATCTCTCAAAAATAAACATTTTAAAAAGTTTTTGGAAAGATCATTAGGGGTGCCTAACCAGCTCAGTCGGTTGAGCATCCGACTTCGGCTCAGGTCATGATCTTGCATTCATAAGTACAAGCCTCGCATCACGCTCTGTACTGACAGCTCAGAGCCTGGAGCCTGCTTCGTCTCCCTCTCTCTCTGCCCCTCCCCTGCTAGTGCTCTATCTCTGTCTCTCAAAAAATAAAATAAAACGTCAAAAAAAATTTTTTAGTTAAAAAAAAGATCATTAAAGGTATAGAAAATGTGAATAACATTCAAGTAATTTGACCTAGTGACGTTTACTTAATATTCCAGCCAACAGCAGAAGGATAGACATTTTCTTCCAAGTGCACATGAAAGCATTCATCGAGAAAGAGGATATTATGAGCCATATAAATCTCAATAAACATAAAATGAAATCATGCAGATTATTTTCTGTAATCCCATTAAACTGGAAATAAATAAGAGGAAAAATATCTGGAAAAAATCTGAATATTTGGAAATCAAACAATATATTCCTAAATCACTTCTATGAGTCAGAGAAGAAATTATAAGACAAATTAAAAAATACTTTGAACTGCATGAAAATGAAAAGACAAACATATAAAAATGTGTTAGATATAATTAAATCACTTCTAAAAAGGGTATTATAGCTTTAATCTTGAAATTTCCTTCAGTTCTTCTTCTGCAGAAAAAGCATTTGACACAATTAAGCCCCATTTATGATGAAAGCTCTAGCAAACTAAGAACTGAAGGAAATTTCTTCAATTGATAAAGAATATGAAAAAGCCTGAATTTGATGCCACACACAATGTTGAAAAACTGAATGCTTCCCCAATATCAGCAATAAGGTTAGTATGTCCATGCTCAACACTTCTATTCAACAGTGTACAATAAATAGGTCCTGGCTACTGCAAAAAGACAAGAAAAAGAAATCTTAAAATAAAAGAAATAAGGAGCAGCTGGGTGGCTCAGTTGGTTGAGCGTCTGACTTCGGCTCAGGTCATGATCTCGCAGTTCATGAGTTCGAGCCCCACACCAGGCTCTGTGCTGACAGCTCAGAGCCCGGAGCCTGCTTCGGATTCTGTGTCTCCCTCTCTCTACCCCTTCCTTGCTCATGCTCTGTCTCTCTCTCTCTGTCTCTCAAAGATGAATAAGTGTTAAAAAAATAATAATAATTAAAAAATAAAAATTAAAAAAAGAAAAGAAATAAAAGGTACACGGATTGAAAAGTAAAAAGTGAAACAGTATTTGTAGACCACCTAACTATAGTCTACAATCTACAAATAAACTACTAGAAATAAGGAAGGAATCTGATGTCACAGGATAGAAGTTCAATATGCAAAAATCAACATTATTTCTCTGTACCAGCAACACTTACAAAATGAAATTTTTTAAAACAGCATTTACAATTTGATAATAAAGTATATTTAAAAAATTAAAAATAAATTAAAAAAACAGCATTTACAATAACATTAAAACCTTAAGTATGTAGTACTTAGGTATAAATTTAACAAAGTATGTGTGAGTAATGTCCACTGAAAAAGTTCATACCGTGGAGAGAGAGAAAGATTTCAAACATTCAAATTACAGTAAAACCTTGGATTAAGAGTAACTTGCTCTACAAGTGTTCTTCAAGATGAGCAAACATTTATAATAAATTCTAAGTTGACAAATGAGCCATGTTTGTATTTACAATACAAGTAGTACATGATGTTGAATGTCACATGATCACAACTGGGCCAACGGTTCATCTCTCTCTCTCTGTCTCTCAGTCTCTCTCATTACAGGATTATGGGTGACCGTCTCCCATGCTCAAATGCTCAGTCTCAGGCTGCAGTGTTGGGCAGAAATCAGTGATTTTTCAGAACACTGGAAGGTGCCCACAACTGGCACTAGTGTATTATTTGTCACTTCAAAGCACCTATGGACGGTCCTTTGCTTTTCCATACAAGAGTAAGGTGAGGAATGCTTTGCTTCATTCTAGGTCAGGCTGCTTACAGATATAGACCCTTTCCTCTGCTGCCTTATTGCCAGTTTCATTAAATATGGTATATGACAAGAGTTTATTAATGCTGTACTGTAGTTAACATTCATACAAGCATATACAATGGCCCCCCATATACAATGGCAGGAAAAGATTTCATTAAGCCAACAGATAGCAGTGACTCCATTAGTGATAGTGAAAGTCATCTTACAGAATGACCCTCCTCTCTCGTCTCCCTCACACCAGCCATGAAGGTTTTCAAAGGTAACTGCCCGTTAATTTCTTTATTTTTCTTTATATTTTGTATTTTCTTTATTATTTTGTATTACATTACAGCATTGTAATCATTTCTATATGAATATTTTTGGGTTGTGGAACGAATCATCTAAGTTTCCATTATTTCTTATGGGGAAATTCGCTTTGATATACAAGTGCTTTGGATTACAAGCATGTTTCCAGAACAAATTATGCTCGCAAACCAAGAGTTTACTATATATTGTGATAGACGTCATGATAGTGGTTACCTTTGGGAGAGGAGGTGACAGGAGGAATGGCTGAGAGGGATGGAGCACAAGGGCACAATCTGGGGTGCTAATGATATTCTAATTATTGATCCAGGTGGTAATTACACACATAGGATTTGTGCACTTGCTGAACATAGAGTTCCACAAACAGTTAACTTAAAAGAATCAATAGCATTCTTTGTTTACCAGTGACAAAGAAAGAAAGAAAAGAAAAGAAAAGAGAAAAGAAAAGAAAAAGCTATCTGCTAAAGACAGGAAAAACAAAGTAAAAAAGTTCAACTAGAAGATCTTTGAAATTTACATTACATATAACCAAAGGGCTACTATCCAAGATATATTCAACAAGATGGAAAAAAAAAGAAAAAAAACCTCTGAGATTGCTAAGGGCAAAGGATATAAACTGGCTATTCACAGAAAATGAAAACGCTGGGATTGGAGGTTGGAGTTATACAATTGTAATCCAAGAAATGCCTAGAGCCATCAGAAACTGGAAGAACAACCTTCCCCCAACCCCACCTCCACTTCCAGATCCTTCTGAAGGAGTACTGGGCCCTGCTGATAATTTTATTTTGGACTTCTGCCCTCCAGAAATGTGAGCAATGTGAAGACAAACTTGTCTTAAGACACCAAGTTTGTGGACATGTGTTATAGCACCCTATGAAACTAACACAATTTCCTGAGCCCCCATAGTTCCATTTCTAAATCTAGTGCCTAGAGCACTGGGCCTGTATCTATAAGATTCAAAACCCTCCTGGGGCGTCTGGGGAGCTCAGTCAGTTGGGCGTCTGACTTCGGCTCAGGTCATGATCTCACAGTTCGTGAGTTCAAGCCCCATGTCTGGCTCTGTGCTGACAGCTCGGAGCCTGGAGCCTGCTTCAGATTCTGTGTCTCCTTCTCTCTCTGCCCCTCCTCTGCTCATGCTCTGTCTCTCTCTCAGTCAAAAATAAATAAACATTAAGAAAAAAATTTTTAAAGATTCAAAACCCCCCTGTGCAACAGTGTGCAATTTACCTATACGTGTGACTAAAAAAATAAACCAATGCCCTAACTGAAAAAAAAAAACTATATGTATAGAAAAATAATTTATAATAAAATATCTATTTCTACATGTCAATGCTCAGGCAGGACTAAGCTAGAAAATATAATATTTACACCTATACACTGAGTCTACATAATACAGATAGTTTCAAAAGCAGAATGATAGGCGCCCATGTTGGCAACTCAAACACAAGCAGTGCTGCCATTGGTGCCATGATTTTCCAAAAAAAGTAAACTCTTCACAGAGTTCCAAACAAAACAAAGTATACTCTCCTCAATTTACACTACAATTGTATTCCTGGAAAATTCACTGTATTTTACCACCTTTCAAAAAAAAAAGAAAAAAGATTTTGTGTTTACACATAAAACAAAGTTAGATTCTTAACTTCCAATAATTATATACAGGTTTTCATCTACATATTCAATAGGACATTCAAGTCATGCAGAATACTAGACAATGAACACCAACAGGACCCCCCAACTGCTAAGGCAAACAAAGGTAGCCCAACAAATTTCACTGGCATTTAAAAGTCTATCAATAATAGACGGAGGGGCGCTTGGGTGGCTCAGTTGGTTGGGCGTCCAACTTCCACTCAGGTCATGATCTCGTGGTTTGTGAGTTCGAGCCCTGCATCGGGTTCTGTGCTGACAGCTCGGAGTCTGGAGCCTGCTAAGGATTCTGTGTCTCCCTCTTCCTCTCTGCCCCTCCCCCACTCACACTCTGTCTCTCCTTCAAAAATAAATAAACATTAAAAAAAATTTTAAATAATAATAGATGGAAAAAAGACAGTCTCTTCACAAATGATGTTGGGAAAACTGGATGGCGACACACAGAAGAATGAACCTGGACCACTTTCTTACACCATACACAAAAATAAACTCAAAATGTATAAAAGACCTAAATGTAAGACAGGAAGTCATCAAAATCCTAGCGGAGAAAACAGGCAACAATCTCTCTGACCTCAGCCGCAGCAACTTCTTACTTGACATGTCTCCAGAGGCCAGGGAAACAAAAGCAAAAATGAACTATTGGGATCTCATCAAGATAAAAAGCTTCTGCACAGTGAAGGAAACAATCAGCAAAACTAAAAGGCAACCAACAGAATGGGAAAAGATCTTTGCAAATGACACATCAGATAAAGGGTTAGTATCCAAAATCTATAAAGAACTTATCAAACTCAACACCCAAAAAACAAATAATCCAATGAAGGAATGGGCAAAAGACATGAATAGACACTTTTCCACAAAAGACATCCAGGTGGCTAACAGACACATGAAAAGATGCTCAACATCACTCAACACCAGGGAAATACAAATCAAAACCACAATGAGATACCACCTCACACCTTTCACAATGGCTAAAATTAACACCTCAGGCAACAACAGATGTTGGCAAGGATGCTGAGAAAGAGGAACCCTTTTGCACTGCTGGTAGGAATGCAAATTGGTGCAGTTACTCTGGAAAACAGTATGGAGGTTCCTCAAAAAATTAAAAATAGAATTATCCTATAACCCAGCAATTGCACTACTAGGTATTTATCCAAAGGATATGGTTTCAAAGGGGCACATGCACCCCAATGTTTACAGCAGCATTATCGACAATAGCCAAAGTATGGAAAGAGCCCAAATGTCCATCGACTGATGAATGGATAAAGAAAATGTGATATCACACACACACACACACACACACACACACACACACAGGAATATTATTCAGTGATCAAAAAGAATGAAATCTTGCCATTTGCAACTACATGGCTGGAACTAGCACTAGCATGTATTATGCTAAGCTAAGTAAGTCAGAGTCAGTCAGAGAAAGACAAATTATCATATGATTTCACTCATATGTGGAATTTAGATACAAACCAGATGAACATAAGGAAGGGAAGCAAAAATAATAAAATTTAAAAAAAATAGAGGGGAGACAATAAAAGACTCTTAAATACAGAGAACAAACTGAGGGTTGCTGGGGGGGGTGGTTGTTGGGTGTGGGGAAGGGGTAAATGGGTGAGGGGGCTAAATTAAGGAGGGCACTTGTTGTGATGAGCACTGGGTGTTATATGTAAGTGATGAATCACTAAATTCTATTGCTGAAATTATCAAAAATGAATAAACATTAAATTAACTAATTAATAATAAAAGTTATTTATTCATTTATTTACTTAAAAATGGTTTAATGTTTACTTATTTTTGAGAGAGAGAGACAGACAGACAGAATGTGAAATGGGGAGGGACAGAGAGAGAGAGAGGGAGACACAGAATCCAAAGCAGGCTCCAGGCTCCAAGCTGTCAACACAGAGCCCAATGGGGGGCTTGAACCCATGAACTACAAGATCATCACCTGAGCCGAAGTCAGACGCTTTACCAACTGAGCCACCCAGGCACCCAATAATAAAATTTTAAAAAGTCTATTAATAAAGGAAGAAAAATTAATCACCATCATAAAAATAAACAGTATTATATAGCAATTAAGGAAATGAACTTGATCTGAAAGAATCAACACTGACAAATTTTAAAAACTGAACTGGAAAAAACAGGTATGCAGGATACATAGTAAAATACCATTTGTGTAAAGTTTTAAAACAAAACAATAGTATAAGTAGCACATAGACATACACAAATATATAGTAAAAGTACAAAACCAGAATCAAAAGAATACGCTCCAACTTCAGGATATTGATTACGTTACCTTTAGGAAGGGAAGGAGAAAAACAGGAGTCAGAAAGATATACAAAGGGGGCCTTAACTATATCTGTAACATTTTATTTCTTAAAAATGAAATCTGCAGCAAACATGTAAAATGTAGCATTTGTTAAATCAGGGTGTGGAGAGGGTGGAATCATAGTATTCAGTTTTATTTTTCCTGTAAGTTTGAAGTATTTCTTACTTAAAGTTTTTAAAAGTCTATATTCCAGGGAAATTTCCCCCAACTGTAGCACAATTGTGAGACACCACTCCACAGAAACTTAGATGAGGATCACAAATGTTTAGATAAGTAGCGATTGAGAAGGAAGGACCCAAATCTGTTTGCCCCAATGTTCTCTATAATTTGAGTGCGGTAAAGAGGTGAAGAGAATACAGAGAAGAAATATATATATATATAATATATAATATAATATAGATATAGATATAACATATATATTATATATAATATATAAACTAACCCCAAACTGACACTATTCACGTAAAGCAAACTGGCTGGTTTCACTGCCCAGGCATTGGGCTTTATTTTTCACTCTCCAATTTCTTCCCTTCTCCCAAATAATCTCATGAAAATTGAACTACTAAATAACAAAAAGAAGGTAGACAGAAGCAGCAGCACAAATACTTCCTATATCATAGAAAGGATGTTTCAACTATTAAAAACGTAACTGTTGGGAAATATAATTATTTTGCTGTTCTTTAAAAACAAGTTACTTGGCCTATTATACCATTCTCCAAAAATTCACTGAGAAAAGTCACACTTTCTTTCCAGCAATATATTTTCTCTCTAGTCATACGGCTCTGTGGAGCAACAAAAGATGTGTTATACACCAAAACCTTTCATGTTTACTATGTTCTTGCTCTCATATTACCACCGTATTAAACATGAGGTTGCTACTAATACAAGACTGCAGCAAAAAAAAACACTTGTGGAGGGGGTGGGGGAAGAGGAGAATGTAGTTTCACACTTTCAAAAGACAAGGAAAGATAAAACATCTAATTTCCAGTTTATAGGATCTGGGAACAAATTAAATGTCACCACAAAAGGAAACAATTCAGACAATAACACAACATGGGATATTCAATATCTGAGTATAGGCTCTTCCAAAGGTAATGTGCACAGAAAGATTTTTACAAGAATGAATGTTCATAGATTTATCCATGACAACCACCACCTGGTAACAATCCAAATAATCATCAGTAAAAAGAATGGCTAAAAAATGTTGCAGTATACACATACAATAGAATACAACTCCTCAATATAAAGGAACAAACTACTGATACACACAGTCACATGGATGAATCTCAAAAATATGCTGAGCAAAAGAAGCCAGACACAAAATTTACAAACTATATGGCTCCATTTAATACGAAGTTCACGTACTGGCAAACTCATCTATAGTAACAGAAATCAGAATAGTAGTTCCCTCTGCAGGGGGCTTGACAGGAACAAGGGAATTTCATGACTTGATAGAAGTATTCTAAATCTTGACCCAAGTATGATTACATGAGTGTAAACATTTATCTAAATCCACTAGAGGGGAAGAAAGGAAAGATCATGGGGAATGAAAAAGTAGAACAGTTCTATACTAAAATGGACTTAAAAG
This sequence comes from Herpailurus yagouaroundi, assembly GCF_014898765.1. Classification (NCBI taxonomy): domain Eukaryota; kingdom Metazoa; phylum Chordata; class Mammalia; order Carnivora; family Felidae; genus Herpailurus; species Herpailurus yagouaroundi. The sequence goes on from NW_024412388.1 coordinate 38,495,418, forward strand.
ACCTAACAACCAAATGTAACACGTAAACCTTGATTGGATGCCCGTTTTTAAAAATTACCTATGCAAGTTATTTTTGGGACAACTGGGAAGACTTGAATATGGGCTAGATATTAAGAAATTGTCACTCATTGTTTTAGGTGTGATAGATAATAGCATGGTGGTTATGTAGAACAACGTCCTTGTTTTTAGAAGATGTTGAAGTGATTAGGAGTGGCGTACCATGATACCAACAATTTACTTCCAAATTTTCAGCAAAAGAGCCACATTTATTTTATACATACACACACATACGTACAGATAAATCAAATTAATGTTCATAGGTCGTGGCATAGGTTTTCATTGTACTATTCTTTCAACTACCCTGTATCCTTGAAAAATGTCAATAAAAAGCTGGAAAGTAAAGATGACAACTTTTATAGATAACAGAGTGATCTCTGAGATATATTACGTGAAGGGAAAAAAAGCAAATGTGCAGAATAGTTTATGTAATATGCTACCTACTATATTAAGAACCAAAGAAAAAATATATGTGAGGGGAATTGTATGTGTGTATGTGTATATGTATGTGTATCTGTTTGGTTATATTATAAAAGGAGATACTAGAAGAATAAATCTGAAACCAGTAAAAATGATTACCTACAGCAGATGAGTATGGATGGGAAGTAGGTTTGAGGAGACAGGGCTGGATGTGAAACTGCTCTGAGTACATCATTTTATGGGTCTTGACTTTTATACCATGTAAACATAAAAAATTAAGTTGAAAAGAAGAAATTAAAATGTAAAAGATGTTAAAAATATCTCTGGTCATATAATTCATCTTTTCAATCAAAGCCCAATTAATCAAGCTTAACTTGAATGGTTGCTAATGATCATTTTTTCTCCTTCTGAGCATCAGAGCTATTTAATAGCTTTTTGCTGGTCAGAAAAATTAGCATCTTGTTGCAGATCTACCCCTAAATAGTTGTGCAACTGTAAACAAATAACTAGCCATGCTAAGCTTCACCTGTACAAAGGAATAAATCGAATGATATCTGGGATCTTTGGAACTGTAAAATTCTGTGACTCAAGTGTTTGATGAAAAAAGTTACATAGGGATGTTTCCACCTGCCTAATTTCTTTAGCCTCAATGAACACAAGGTCCATTACACAGTCATTCACCTCCTGCAGTACAACCAATACCAAGAAAGAAAGGGTACTGAAATTAAATATATTTCTGCAACTCCTTCAGGCAGTAATCAGTCACAACAAAGTACTTCCTCCTAAAGATGGGTACTGTTAAAGGAAGGGGAGCAGCAGCCAGTTGGTGGTGCAACTGCACTCGCTGGGCATCTACACCCCACTGGTTAGCAGCAGAGGAAGCAGCAGCCAGTAACAAAGTCTGGTGAGGCTGCACGGCCAAGCGAGCGGTTTAGGAAGCTAGGACGCTTCTTATATTCTTTTGCTAAAGGAATCTTACTTTACAAAAAAGTTGCTCGACTTTGGCAGCTGTGGGATGAAAACATCTGAAGCTAGGGCTGTGGCTTCCCACACAGCAAAGTAAAATCTCTGCAGGCTTAGATAAACCAAGAGTGCCAGAAACTTTCTTTCCCTCCACCCTCTGCCTCACACTTTGCCCTACCCAGGCTTGCCTTCTTTAAGACCTAACAAAAGACCTAGAAGAGTCTTGTGACTTGGAGTTTCAGGGACAGTGTTGCAGAGGCCTCATTCTAATTCGAGGAAGGACAGCCAGGAGAGCAGGGGTGGCCAAGGGTGGGTTAAGTCCAGAGAGAGGCCTGCAGGCAGGGTGTGCAGGGTGTGCAGGAAGCAAGTGGGGAGGACTTCTCCGGGCAGCACTCAGAAGCCTGGTGTTGGGATATTTAAAGACACTCACATACACATACCTGCCCCCAGTGTTGCTGGGAGATCAGAGTTGAGACATAAGAGGGCTTAGGAGGGGTGGAAGGAGAGAAAGGGGGCCGAGTGGGGAATTTTGGTTCCAAGCTGCTCGCAGGTCTACAATGGGGGTATGGAAAGGCTCTCTGGGATTTCCTCTAAAAGAGACAAGCTGGAGCTTTCATCTGAAGACGAAAACGAGAGGACTCTGTAAAGAATAAAGAGGAAGTAGTTTTAAAACCTGCGGAAGGGTCTTCCGAGATGATTAAAAGGGATGGAGTTTTCTCATACCATGGAGAGATCCAACCCCTTCCCCTGAGGAAGCACAAGGGGGTTCAATGCCTCAGCTGGATTTCCACAGCAGGTTGGGGGACAGGATCCTCTCGAGCCAATCTGGAGACTGACTGGGGGTGGGGTTGCTGCTCCTCTCCAGCAAGTTCACAGAGTGAGCAGTTTCTCTGTTAAAAGCTGTTGCGTTTCTTGGCGTGACAGGAAGGATAAGGGATAAGGGATCCCTCTCACAGCCAGGAGGGTCCTGAAATGATTTCTGAGGACAAGGCAGGGTGCTTTGTGCAGTGCTGACACAGTTCAGTTGCTGGGTGTGAGGATTCCACACTGAAGACTGAGAGTAAAGGCCCCTTCACGAATCAGAAGCTTGAAATTTGTCCGAAAGAACCTGCCCGCCGTGATTTGAGAGGAAACGTACCCCCTTGGAGACTGGGGAGAGAGGGGGCCAGTAATACTCTTTCTAAGAGAAGAGGAATGTAAAGAGAAGCCTACCACCCGATCCACTGGAAAGTTAGGGGCAGGGCGAGGAGGCCTTTGGAAGAGGAAGTGGTTTGTAAATGATCTGAAGGAACCCCAACTGGAAGCTGGGATACAGCGAGAACGGAGGTGGGGGTGGGGACGGTCAGAGCTCTGCGTGGCTGGAGTGGGAGGGCGTTCAGGATTTTGCAGAGGGAGGAGACCCAGGGGCCACGGGTCAAGGCTCCCGAGGGATGATTCACAGGCTAACGTAGCTTTTGAGGTGACTCGGGCTTCAAGGAGATGAACGAGGGAAGCGTCCCCGAGTAAACGCCGGAGACTCGGTGACACCCAGGCGGCGGGGGTTGTGGGGGCGACCGGTACTCACGGAGCGGATCTCCAGCGCCAGAGCGCACTGCAGCGCCTTCACCTTCGGCATCCGCGCGGGGTGGGGCGGCGGGGACGGACCCCGGCCGCGGGCCCGAGTGAGGCGAGGAGACGCGGGGCGGGGCGGGGACGGGGAGGAGACGAGGTGGCGGCGGTGGCAGCTATGGCCCCCAGGCCGGGGCCCGCGGTCCAGCCTGGGTCCCGCCGGAGCAGAAGCTGTGCGCGGGGCGTGGACTCGTTGTCATGGCAGCCAAGAGGGGCGGGGCCGGAAGAGAGGCCGGACGGGGACGCGCGGGAGCCGCCACTCCTCGGCGAGCGGCTAGGGGCGGGGCTCAGAGAACGCCTGAGGCGGGACCACGCGAGGAGGCGTGGCTTCCGAAGGAGTGGGGTGGGGCGGGGCTGTTCTGTGACATCAAAAGATGGGCGCACATTTGGGCGCCTGGGTGGCGCAGTCGATTAGGCGTCCGACTTCAGCCAGGTCACGATCTTGTGGTCCGTGAGTTCGAGCCCCGCGTCAGGCTCTGGGCTGATGGCTTGGAGCCTGGAGCCTGTTTCCGATTCTGTGTCTCCCTCTCTCTCTGCCCCTCCCCCGTTCATGCTCTGTCTCTCTCTGTCCCAAAAATAAATAAAAACGTTGAAAAAAAAATTAAAAAAAAAAAAAGATGGGCGCACAGCTGGACAAAAGCGAGAATAGCCTGGGGTTTGTGTAGTGGGACAGTGCCGAGGTCAGGGAGCTGGACACAGGAGCCCTGAGTTCCAACGTGGCGATGACACCGTGGGCTACTGGAGTCCCAGTGAGGCCTCAGTTTCCACCACTGTAAAAGAATAATAATTAATGTTGGTTTTCTTTTTTTTTTTTTTAATGTTGGTTTTCTATTTGAATTTCACAGTACAGTTTACAAAGCCAGCATGAGGAAATTGAGGATTAGAGAAGAGTCTTGCCCAAGTTGAAGAGAGAACCAGGACTGGAACTCAGGACCTTTCATGTAAAACCCCAATTGCGTCCCTGACAATTGGGGCTTGAATCAGATCATCATGTTCCTCTTCCTAGACTCCTACTCTATGATTCTATTAGTGCATCCCCCTCTCTCTTCAAGGTTCCCTAATCCACTGTGTATGCTTAAATTGAACTGTCAATGCAGGGCCAACAATAAATCCAGTTGGGAAGGGCTTGGGCCATAAACCATCAAAGATTAAAAGAACCGAAGAGATTGGCCCAATCCAGTCATTTTAAAAATCATTTTTAGTGTGAAATATATTACACATACAGAAATGTATAAAACACGTTCATCTTAAACAATAAAGCAAATCACTGTGCAACTAATACCTAGATTAAGAAATAAAGCATTACTAGAACCTTAGAAATGCCCCCAGCCTTTGCATTGCCTTCCCTGCCCTGGAAGTAACTGCTACCCTGACTTTTGTTACAATAATTCCCTTCTCTTTCGAAGTACTTTTGCTATTCAAGTATGCATTCCTAAACTAGACGTTTTTGTTTCCTGCTATTGATGCTTTATCAGTGAAATTAACACTATTCGTGTTTTCCTGTGACTTGCTTCTGTCATTTACTATTATGTTGTGAGACTCACCCAATATTGATGCTGTATAGCAGATTTTTTCCATTGTTGGCTAGTACTCCAATATATGAATATTTATTTATTTATTCTTTTAACTATTGATGGTCACTTGCACTGATTCCATTTTTAGCTATTATTCACGTGTTGTTATGAACATTCTAATACATGTCTACTAGAGCGCATGCATGCTCCAGTGGGAGTGGATTGACTCGGTATTAGGTTTTGCACATGGGATTTTAATTAGTGATGCCACACCGTTTTCCAAAGTAGTTGTACCAATTTATGTTCCTGCCGAGAGTGTATAAGAGTTCTTATTTTCCCACGTCTTCACCAACATTTGGTATTGTTTAGGTGTTTAATGTTTGTATATTTGGGTGTATGTAGTCCAAGTATCTCATTGTGGATTTACTTTGCATCTCTTCTTACTATTGAGATTCAGCATCTTTTCATGGTTTTATTAGTCTTGCCATGTTCTCTTTGTGAACTGCCTACTAGTTCTCTTCCTATTTTATTAGATGGTCTCTCACTCACTCTCTCTTGCTCTCTTGCTCTCTCTGTCTCTCTCTTTCTCACTGATTTATAGGAGTTCTTTATATATCCTGGATGCTAATTCTTCATCTATATTACACGTGTTACAACCACGTGTTACAACCAGTGTGTGCTTAAGTTTTTAAATTTTCCATATAGGGTGTGACGAACAGAAGAGAAACTACATCAAGGAGTATGAATATTCGTAGTTTGACCAAATAATTCCAAGTTGCTATCCAGAATGCCACACCAGTCTACACTCCCACCATCCAGTGAATCTTCCATTTCAGTTAACATATTATTCAGTTCTAAAATTTCCATGTTGTCTTTTTCATTAGTTTTCACATGACTGCTGAGATTCCCTATTTGTTTACTCATTAGGGCTCTATTTTCCTATCCCCTTTGACTATATCTTTATTTCTTTGAAAATATTTACAATAGCTGCCTTAAAGTCTATATATGTTATATCCAACATCAGTGCCATTTCTGCTTCTCCTATCTACATGTTTTCATAACTATACGCTGTATTTTCCTGTTTCTATGTCTAGTGCTTTTTATTATTGAATACTAGATATTTAATAATGCCCTATAAGAACATGGATTCTATGATCTTTCTCTAAAGACTATTGATTCTTATTTTAGTAGGCAGTTTAATTATGGGGCGATTACCTCAAACTTGTGCAGACTTAGTGATATACTTTGCTAGTGCAGATATGTGGAAAGCCCAAGATGTTCTTAAAGCCCATCTACCTTGGTAGGTCCCAACTTCCAAACTCTGTCTCTCCCAAACTTTGTCAGCCTTCGTTGTAGACTTTGTTAACGTGAGCCTAGTGCAGGCCTAACTATAGGATATGGTTCTTTCTGCTGGAGTGCAGACTTTCTGAGGTATCAGCTGGATTCCAGGAGTGTTATACAAAGTGTTAAAAAGATCTCTCCCCAGTGGAATGTTCAGCACTCCAATGTCCCCAGTACTGTCTGATCCCAAGCATCTCTGTTCTGCTCCCAACACTAAAGCAGCTGCTGACTGGCATGTCTCTGGTCATCTCATCCTGTGTATGTAAAGCTCACCCCTCAGCCTTGAAGTTTTGGGGAAACACCTCATAGGTTTCTGGGCTCTCTCTGCACAGTGCCTGTCTTTGTCAGTTTGGGCTAACAGAACACCATAGCCACCACAGTGCCTTATAAACAATAGAAATTTATTTCTCACAGTTCTGGAAGCTGGAAGTCAAGACCAGGGTGCCAGCACACTTGAGTTCTGGTGAGAGCCCTCTTCTGAGCTGCAGATGGCCCTTTTCTCATTTTATCCTCACAAAGTGAAGAGGGTGAGAAAGCTCTCTGGGGTGTCTCTTATAAGAACACTAACTTCATGAGAGCTCCACCTGCATGACCTAATTACCAACCCAAGGCCCCACCTACAGCTACCACCACCTTGGGGGGTAGGATTCCAACATATGAATTTGGAAGGGACACGAACAGTCAGTCTATAGCAACTAATTTAAAGATGTTCTCCCTCCATTGTAGCCTTCAAGTTTCAGCCTCATACAAAAATTCAGCTGCCAATTTCTAAACCCCAAGCATGAAATTTTGGGTAAAAATTCGAATTGGCCTGAGTGGCAGCATTGTGAATGGCATCACTATAATTAATGATGTCCCAGGAAGATTTATAATCACAGGTTACAGATAAAACAGAACTAGTACGCTTCTGCACTTCCCCTCCTTTTATCCTTTACTAATTTTATGGGAAATAAGTCCAATAAAAAATATAAGCTCTTAATCTTTCCCAGAAATCCTACCTCATTTGATGAATACTTTGAGGGAATAAATTAGAGTCTTTTTTTCTTTTATACAGCCTACTTTGCATTTCTGAAGTGAGGATGGTAACTCAGGTTCCCTGGCCAAATGGTCAGAAGGTTAGAAGCCTTTTTAAAGACTTCTATTGTCTTCCCTTCATGTTCAGTCTCCATAAGGTAATTGATTTCCAACAAAGTCAGTGTCTTCATTAGTCATAGGACTATTAACAATAAGAACAGCCACAGTAACCATTCAGTGACAGTTCATTATATATCAGGCATTGTACAAGTTACTTTAAGTAGATAATTATACACCTTACACATCTCTACAAGCAAAGTATTGGTATCCCCATTCAATAAATGAGGAAACAAGGTCACAGTAAATTAACGTGCCCACACTCACCCAGGTAGTACCTGGCACAGCAGGAACTTGAACCTAAGTCTGCTCTTCTCCTGCTATAAAATGCTGCGTCTCGTTATTTATTGTTTTATTATTATCAGTAACAAAATACCAATCGGTTTAAGAAACAATACAACCCAATAAATATAATAGCAATAATTGTTATATTAATAGAGGTTGTATATAATATGCCATTATCTTGCATTTGAAAAGATATTTCTGTTCCTGAAAACATGTTTCTGTCATTTAAATTGATTCTCAGGATGATTCTATATATTTTAAAGTGCAACTATTTCTAAACTTCTAACACTTGATGGTGGGCTTATTTGTCACTGAGAATGGTATGGAAACTTTAAGAGAAATAAGACTTTAAAAATCTCTGATATAGTTTGAAATAAACACATAAAGCAGGAATCACCCTATAATAAGAATTTTTTTATATTGGGTAAACTATAATTAAAAAAAAGAATTTTCTTTTATGAATTGTACCTCTTGGAAAAATGTTCGAGCTTGAAATGTACTATGTAACTCAAATAACACATACCCAGAAGACCATTTTGTTTTATTAATCTTGTCTCTCTATGTATGATATGCTAGTCCAGTCAATAATAACTAGGTCTCCATTCTTCTGATTGAGTCTTAGAAAGTAACAAGTAAATGAGGAATCATTTCCCATTTCTTGTATAACATCTTTATGGAATATGGATGTGTAATAGGCCAGCTTGCTGGGAGGAGGGAGTATGAGGACGTACTATAAAAGTTCTGAGCCCTAGTTGCAAATTGGGTCTGCTGGAATTGGGCATTGCTTCTAGCCTGGTGGATGGCCTCCTGAGATTCGACCCTACTGTCTCCATTTCAGGAAAGAAAGGGCCTAGGCCCTCTGCACAAGGCTGCCTAGAGGGCTAGAAGCATTGCAATGACCGTAAACTACATCCATCCTAGGGAAGAGTTTCTGCATGAAGGGTCCTCTCGTGGTGTTGGAGCCACATAGTTGTGGGAGGAAGGTGATTCCGACGTAGATACCATTTATTTCTTTCCATAACTAATAAGCTGTAAGCACCTGGAATACTGACTACTTGTGCTAAACTGACCAATGGTCTCCTGAAAATGTCTATATCCGAATTCCCAGAACCTGTGAATCCTACTCTCTATGGCAAAAAAGGATTTTATAGATGTGAACAAGATAATGACCTTGAAATGGGGAGCTTATCCTGGTTTATACAGGTGGCCTTGGTGTAATCACAAGAGAACCAGGAGGAGTCAGCATCAGAAAGAGGGTAACGTGATAATGGAAGCAGAGGGAGAGAGATGATGTGATGTGGGGCCATGAGTCAAAAAATGAGGACAGCCTTGAGAGACTGGGAAAGGCAAGGAATGGATTCTCACCTAGAGACTCCAGAGGAACCAGCCCTGCCAACACCTTGATTTTAGCTCCGTGAGATTCGTTTCAGACTTCTGACCTCCAGAAGATAACTATATTATTATAAGATTATAATTATAATTATTATAAGATAATGAAGTTGTGTGTTAATCCACTAAGTTTGTGGTAATTTGTTACAGCAGCATTGGGAAGCTACTTGATCTAGTAAGAATCTGCAGGTGAGTTAGAATTTAAACAAGCTGATTGTAAGTTTCGTAAACTAGTCCAGAATTAATTTTGCAACAGAAATTACAAATTTAAAAATCATGACACAAATAATGACCTGAGAGGACTTTTTTTTTTCCTTTCCCCTCAGAGGCCTTCTTGGATCATGCTCAGGAAATGAACTAGTCCTCTGCAATGTCTGTTGGGAATGGGTTTCTCAGCACACTGATAAGCAGCCCCTTTCAGTCCTTTCTGGGCCACCTGCAAATTTCAACAAAATTAAATTCTAATACCGGTCCTTGAAAATGTATCAGGGCTATTAATTGAGAGTGAGCACAAAAAACATGAGGGCATATTGGCACCAAGTGACTCCCACCCCTGGGTATTCCATTCTGGACATTCTTCCCCAAACAGCTGTGGCTGCCAATGCCTTTGTGTGTCTCCATTTCCCATTGTTGTTTTAGGGAGCAAGAGTGCAGATGAGTTGGGTCTCTTCCCATTTTCTGGACAAAATAGGAAGCCTGAGCCCTATACTGAAGACCCCCTTTGACATTACTCCTCTCTCAGCTTCAACCCATCAGAACAAATTTGGCTTCTCATCTCTCCCTCAAAGTTCCAAGACTTTTTAAAAAAAAAAAGTTTACTTATTTATTTTTGAGAGAGAGAGAGGGTGTGCAAATGGAAGAGGGGCAGAGAGAGAGAGAGAGAGAGAGAACCCCAAGCAGCCTCCGTGCTGTCAGTGCAAAGCCCAACGTGGGGCTCCATCCCACGAACCTGTGAGATCATGACCTGAGCTGGTATTAAGAGTTGGACCCTTAAACCGCTGAGCCACCCAGGCACCTTGCCCCTAGGGGCTTTTTAAATAATGAAGTAAGAAGTTTTTCTTTAACTGGCTTAACCAACTCTTAGAGAAATCATGGTTGACAACACCTAAAATTAAAAGCATATCTGGTCCCACCCCATACTGATTAAATCAGCACCTTTGGGAGTGAGGCCTAAGCACCCATAGTTTTAAGATTTTTCCAGGTGTTTATAGTCAGGATTGAGAACCACTGGTTCAAACCAGCCATGAACAACCTATTCTTGGCCAAATTTTAATCACCAGTATTATTGGCTGACTTGTGTCCCCTAAGATTCATTCATTGAAGTCTTACCCCCAGTACCTCAAAATGTGACTGTATTTGGAAACAGGATCTTTAAAGAGGTCATTCAGGTTAAATGAAATGATTGGGGTGAGTCCCAATCAATCCAATGACGCCTTTATAAAAAGAGGGGATGAGGTGGAGGCACCTGGCTGGCTCAGCCACTTAAGCCTCAAACTCTTGATTTTGGCTCAGGTCATGATTTCACAGTTTGTGAGTTCGAGCCCTGTGTCTGGCTCCACACTGACAGCATAGAGCCTGCTTGGGGTTATCTGTCTCCCTCTCTCTCTGCCCCTCTCCCACTAAACACTTAAAGAGAGAGAGAGAGAGATGAGGACACACACACACACACACAGAAAAGACCAAGCGAACGCAGGGAGAGAAGACGGCCACCTATAAGCTAAGGAGAGACAGGAGGGCGTCAGAAGAAAGCAACCTTGCTGGTCCTGGGCTTCTAGCCTCCAGAACTGCAAGAAAATAAGTTCCTATAGTTGAAGCCACCCAGTCTGTGATACTTTGTTACGGCCGCCGGAGCCACTTAGTACAATCAGTAAAAAAATTGATCTCACATCCATTGCACATTTTCATTCTAGAGACACTCATTTTCAGAGCTCTGAACACAAGCATGGGCTGTACTTCTCTTTATTTGAGGGGATAAAAAATCATAATAGCTTTCATCATAAGAAGATATACCCAGGTAAATTGCTTTTACTTGCAAATAACAGAAAACTCAATTATTGATGGCTTAAAAAGTAAAGATTTTTAATTATCCCCTATACCCAGACGTCTGGAGGGAGTTGGAGGGAGGGGATGCTGCTGAAGCTCACCTGGCTTGAAAGGCCAGGTCCTTCCTATTGTTCCATTTCACCACTTTTTTTTTTTAATTTTTTTTTGGTAACGTTTTATTTATTTTTGAGACAGAGAGAGACAGAGCATGAACGGGGTAGGGGCAGAGAGAGAGGGAGACACAGAATCGGAAGCAGGCTCCAGGCTCTGAGCCATCAGCCCAGAGCCTGATGCGGGGCTCGAACTCACGGACCATGAGATCGTGACCTGAGCTGAAGTCGGCCGCTTAACCGACTGAGCCACCCAGGCGCCCCTCACCACTTTTTTTTTCTTGTGATGCTGATTGTCTTTAGACTGGTTGTCCACATTCCCACCAGGAAAAAATAGAAAGGGCAGCACCAACAAACTGGAAAGTCATGCCTGTCCCTTTTTATAGAAAAATAAAAGCTTTCCGGAAGCCTTCCAACAGACCTCTGCTTCTAGGTCACATGACCTCCTGCAGCTATAGAGGAGGCCAGAAGCATAATATTTCACGAATGGGAAAAGGATGTTCATGACTGAGAACCAGTGGTCTCAATCCTAACCAGATTCATCTGGGGAAATTCAGAAACTATAGATACCTGGGCTTCATTCCCAAGCGTTCTGATTACATGTATATGCACGCATGTATATATAGATTCTGACTATTACACATATAATGACTATATCATATACATATGATGTATACACACTATTATACATGTATATTTTCACATACAATAATACATAGTATAAATATACCTTTATTTTATATATATTACATATTTTAATTACATTTAAATATATATGTTAACTATACAGGTGATTCCACTATGCAGCCAGGTTGAAAACCACTGGTGTAGACCACACACGGTTTATACCATGATACCACCTGAAACAAAGCTGTGACGTTGCTCGGCAAGCAAGACAGGAAAAATAATAGGATGAGGATTGACATCTTGTGGCGGCCAGAGCTAGAAAGTATTTGCTCATAAAGCCGGGAAGATGCATCTGGATTTGGGCATGTGTGGACACAAGCTTAAAATGAGCAGTGTCCTCTGCTCTCCCCCTTCCTCCTCCACCTCCCTTCCCTCTCCTCTCTCTCCTCCTCACCTTCCTCTCTCTCCATCTCTCAGCCTCCTACTCCATTTATTTCTCCCCTTCCCCTCTTCTCCATCTCTAACACATCTTTATAACCCAGGTTAGATCATTATAACCAGGATTATTTCCTACAAAATCAAAAGCGATTCTCCAGTCATTGGTTGAATGCTTCCGGTAACAGAAATCTCACTGTCTTACACAGAGTTACTGCACTAAGACAGTGGGAGTTATGCTCTGCACTAGGGCACCAGCCTGAAGTAGGGAGCTGGGTTGTGTCAGGTGTCGGCCAGCTAGGAAGAAGCACACTTTTTTCTAATTCACATGAAGATGCCCTATGGGCTAACAGGGGTCCTGGTGTTAGGAGGTTACCCTTCTCACTGTCACATGACTGTGGCTATACGAAGTCTTCGTTTACGATGGGACAAAATCGCCTTCCTCAAAGATTCCATTCAGTGATCCATTTGATGGTTTGGAGCCACTTAGAACACATTTGCTCCCTCCTCTGTGGTCCGCATGGCAGCTCCCTCCTCTGTGGTCCCCATGGCATCTTTTCTCTTCTGGCTTTCTCAGCCTTGGCTCCCCCGGATGTCCTGCTCCAACATGACTCCGACTTCCGTCTGCATTCCCCCTTGCTCATGTTTAGATACACTGTTGAGTGGCCCTCTTATGCTGCAGCGCTGTAACCTGAGCATTGTAAATGGGAGAGTCTGCCTAGAGAAGGGGGGACTTTATTGTCCTTGACAGGGAGAAAGAGGATGTGGAAAACAAAATCCTCTATTTGCAGAAATCACCTTGCTGCCAGCCACGACAGAGACAGACATGGGTAGGCACAAGAACAGGTGACAGAGCTTAATGTCACGGAAGCCAAGGGAGAAAAGAAGTTCAGCGATAGGGTGGTGACCATCAGTGCCCCATGCTGTTATGAGTTGGGTAAGATAAGTACTGAAAGTGCTTAATGGATTTGGAAACCAGTCATCGGTGACCTTCGTTAGATGAGTTTCTCTTAATGGATGGATGGAGAGACACAGCAAGTGCAGAAGAAAAGAGAGTGTGCAGATGGCAGTTATAGGGGAATACAGTCCAGGAGGTGGTGGTCAGGGGATGGGGAGGGGAATGTGTTCTAAAGGATGGGAGAAGTTTGAATATGGTCACAGGCTGAGCAAAAAGAGGAAGTAGGTAGTTAGAGGTTGAAACCCAGGAGCAGGAAGAGAATTATTGGAGATCTGTTCAGAGGGACTCGGGAGGCAGAGGTGGAGGGATTGGCCTGGAACAGGTAGACTAACACATCTTCCTTAGAGCCTGAGGGAAGGAGAAATAACATGTACACAGAAAAGTGGAAAATTCCTTTGAAATGAAGACACAGAAAGGTTTGGGGAGATGGCTTTTAGACAATGAAGTAATCTCAGTACTAATATGTCCTTCCATCTCTTTCTATCCTCCCTTCATGGAATATTTATTGAATTCCCGCCACTTAGCATTGTGGATACTGAGAAGAAGACAAAGCCTTCAGACTTTGGACAGAGATGGCTCTGGTCTTCACCTGGTCACTCTCCACCACCAACAGCACCCAGACCCGCACCACACATCAGCCAAGGATTGGAGAGAACTCCCTTCCTCACAGCCCACCATTGCCTTTAAATCTTTCTGTATGGGGGCGCCTGGGTGGCGCAGTCGGTTAAGCGTCCGACTTCAGCCAGGTCACGATCTCACGGTCCGTGAGTTCGAGCCCCGCGTCGGGCTCTGGGCTGATGGCTCAGAGCCTGGAGCCTGTTTCCAATTCTGTGTCTCCCTCTCTCTCTGCCCCTCCCCCGTTCATGCTCTGTCTCTCTCTGTCCCAAAAATAAATAAACGTTGAAAAAAAAATTTTTTTTAATCTTTCTGTATGTTCTCAATTTCCTGATCATTTTGTCTAAGCCGCACAGGAGAGCACAGCTCACTTGGGATGGTCAGCTGCAGGAGGAGAAAAAGGAATCAGGGATAAATCAAATGGGGGAGAAATAAATGATCTTAAAGCATTTGGCCTAATTCCTCTTCTGGAAAGAACTGTGTTTGGAAATAATTTTAAGACATCTCTACAGGTATGAACAGGGAAACCCAGAGGACATAAGCAGGAGAGCCTAGTGCAATTGTGAACTGCACACTGGAGTGGAGTGAGTCCTGAGGTTTAGGTGTGGGCAGGAGGGAAGTCTGAAAATGCCTCAGATGTGAGAGGGAGAAGTGCGAGTTGAAGGCACCACAAGAAAAAGAAAGGTACATAAGCCCGGAAAAATACCTGAATAAAAAGAAAAACTGAGTTGGAGGTAGGAAGTGAGGTAAGGCCCCTAACTTCCTGGTGACACTTTGTGTGATCATTGTTTGTGTATCTGACTGGCCCAGTGGCTTGTGATCGCCTTGAAGCCCAGAGCCAGGTGTTGGCAATTCTATGCCCACTAGCCATCAGGTTTTGTGGAACCTGAAGCTAATATAATTTGGGGAGGGTCCTTTAAGAATTTATTAATGGAAAATTAAGTAATTTAAAAGTGAATATTTATTTAAAAAGAGGGAACAGAGGTGCCTGGGGGGTTCAGTCAGTTGAGTGACCGACTTCGGCTCAGATCATGATCTCACAGTTCATGGGTTCCAGCCCCACATTAGGCTCTGGGCTGACAGCTCAGAGCCTGGAGCCGGCTTCGGATTCTGTGTCTCATTCTCTCTCTGCCCCTCCCCACTCGTGCTCTGTCTCTCTCTGTCTCTCAAAAATAAATAAATGTAAAAAAATTAAATTTAATTTAAAAATTCTCAAAATCCAGAAAAATCACATTATATGAACTGCCTGAGATACCGCTATCAATCTTCTTGCAATTCCTATATTTTCTCTGTTTATTTTAGCTTCCCAGCTCCTCATTGGTCATGTCTGGGAGATTTTTCAGGCTCTTTTTTTTTTTTTTTGGAAACCTTTGTCAAGTTTCTGCCCTAAGAATTCAGGCCATTTTGCATTGCCTTGTGCAGTACTAATCCTTTATACTCTGAACTGACAGTACTCACTCACTGATTTGTTGCCTATGTCTCTCTTGTAGAGGCCTCACACCTTTGGGTCACAGCGCTGGGTGAGTCACTACTATGGGCAGTAGCAATATTCATGGAAGCCATTCCTTCACCAGACATGGCTAGCAATAACTGAATTTTACTTGGGAAGTGACTGTGAATCGCAAACAAAACACACCAAACCCAAACTTCAACATGACTGCCCTTTAGGTGGATGCCCCAAATTCCTGTGGCTGCCATAGGTAAAGGCAAGTGAGGCGGAGGGGAAATTGGAGTGGAAAGAGACCAGGGTCTTCGAAGACCGCTATTAAAATCTCACCCGGGGAATTTGCAAAAACATGTGACCAGTACTCAGGGCAGGGCTGGTGCAAGTCAGGGTCCTGAAGCCTCCTGAACTTTGTCAGATATTGGGCACTCAGTGAATGAAAACACATGAAAGGGAGGGAAAGGAAGAAGTGAGCAGAAAACATAGCACTCTTGCCTGAAAAGAAGGAGATTCCTGATAGTACTGGTTGTTGGTGAAGTATCATCAGTACCCCAGCCTGACCTCAGCCGGAAAATTCGCTTTGCTCGGCCACTGGGGTTTCTGGCCTCCTGGGTAGGCTGCCTGTGTTCCTCCTTCCTCTTTACCCCTAGCTTTCCTAGCCACACAAAGGGCTATATTCTCATCACTGTAGCAGGAAGTTTGCCAATCACCAAGCTTCCCTGTGTGCCTCTTTGATTTGCAACATTTAAAGGGCATGAAGAGATACATTCAGAGGCAGGCTTTTAAATCTGAAGTTACCCTAGTGTGAGTCCCAACTGAAACATCCTCACTGGCAGTAACCGCTGTGCACAGCTGGGCGGATGGCAGCTTTTGCCCTATAAAACATTTGATACTTTGCCAATAAACTATAAAGAGGAAAAGAAAGCCCCTGTCTAGTTGGAAGTTACAGGGCAGCTTTGGAATGCGCTGACCAAAGCAAAATGTGCCGCTTGTTCCTTCAGTTTCTAAGTACCCCAGCCCTGCTGATGAATATACTAGAGCGTATTTATCAGTAATTCAGGCCTCTGACTCAAGGGCCCCCTCAGCAAAGCCACTGGGATTTCAAGGCCTGCCCCAGTCCCTTCCTTCCCCACTGGGGCTGGGTGGTTAAGGGAGTCCCCAGGATCCACCGAAGCTGTCCGGCCACGGATGCCGCACTAACTACTCTCTACTCCACGTCTTTGTGGCCTTGTCACTGGTGCTACTACCTGGCGAAAGAATGAGCATCTGCTGCCATTATTACTGTCATTCTTCAGAGCTGTTTCTTCCCTTGCACCCTGCGTCTCTGTTCTCCCTCTGACAAGGATCCCGGGAAGGGAGTCTCTCCGGCCAGGGAAAACACCCGCTCCGCCACACTTCAGAGGGTCTGGCAACCTACTAAGAACAGTTATTTATAAAGCTTACCAAAGGTAAATGCCCTTTTGATTTTCATATCCATTCTTTTTTTTTTTTTTTTTTTCATATCCATTCTTGACAAGCGTAGGTCATGTTTTCCAGGGCCAAGGTGGAAGACAGTTGAACGGTAGCATCCAGTATCAAGTGCAAAACATGATTCCTCACTTCCAACCCACAAACCTACAGAAATTCCAAGACGGGAGTCATAGGCCTCCTAGTTTAGAATGAGTTCCTTGGAAACCTGCGGAACCCGCTTGAAGCCATCCCGTGATATCCATTTTACCTCAGGGTCAAGCTCCACTCACTCTCTTTCCCCAGGAGGCCTAGGAGATCTTATGCAAAAAGGATTCTGGAAAGTTCTGTTCTCTCTGAGTTGCTTTTGGGTTCCTCCAGAACCCTCAGACAATTATTTGAGTAAAGTGGTTTACTAAGGTGATGATCCCAGAAACACTTCTCAGAGAGGGGCACCTGGGTGGCTCAGTCAGTTAAGCGTCCAACTTCAGCTCAGGTCATGATCTCACAGTTCGTGAGTTTGAGCCCAGTGTCAGGCTCTGTACTGACAGCTCAGATCCTGGAGCCTGCTTCCAATTCTGTGTCTCCCTCTCTCTCTGCTCTTCCCCCATTCATGTTCTGTCTTTCTCTCTCAAATATAAATAAATATTTTAAAAAATATCTTAAACACTTATCAGAGAAGGAGGCCAATAAAAGGCACATTATGAAGCCAATTACCATTGTGGGAGACTGGAGTTTAATCCCACTCAGACCCAGTGTGGAATATATACCTTAGCATTATTCCATCCCATCTTAGATCTTTATCTGTGCATTCCCCTCAGCCATTGGTTGAGTGTTAATTCCAGTCTTTCTTTCCATGTGGTGGAGTGGGCTTCAGCAGCTGGGGAAAGCAGAAAATCAGGTGCTGGCCGGTGTTAAGTCCAGCCAGTGAGTACAGACATGGTACAGACCAGGTAATAGGAGTGGGGCACTGGCATTGGAGACCACAGTTCCCCAAGTGGACAACCAGGACCTTCTCATGATCAGTGGGGAGATCCACAACCAAGGAACAGCAGTTTGCCTGATCTCCAGAGTGGGAAGATAGTTTGTGTGAGAGCCCTGAGTAATCTGTGCAGTCAGGAGCAGCTGTGAAGACAGATGTAGGGTCCTACATGCCTAGGCCACGGGGCGCTGGTAAGAGGAAGGCAGGGAGCTGGGGTTCGGGACAGCATTCTTAATTCCCAATGGAATTGGGGTCAGAAGGAAGGGAAACTAAAGCATAAATCTTCATTGCTCTAAGAAGAGTTTATCACATTGTAGGTGTTTCAGAAATATGTGGGTCTTTTAAAAATGGCTGTCACAATAATTGGGGAGGTGCTACTGGCATTAATGGAAAATATTCAGAAATTCCAGGTGGTCCTACACAATGAAGAATTGTCCAGCCTCCCCCAAATCCTATCCGTTCGCATATTCTCACGAGTGAAAAACTTACTTGTAAATATCTGAGTCTGTAGCCTAACTTCATTTCACACATAAACTTGAAGACTTCTTTGTGTAATTTAAATACAGGGTAGTTTATCCAGAATAATGCAGCTTTTTTTTTAAATGAAGAGAAGACTATATTTTGTTCAGAACTCTACTGAGAGTTGTACCAAAAGGAAAAAAAAAAATGAAAAGTTGTCGACAGGAGTTTAGAAAAGCACATCAGTCTCAGCTAGTGGTAGTGTTTGAATCACCAGTTCAACATCCCTGACTGAGCCAGTTTCATTTGCAGTGCTTCCATTCAGGTAATTTTACTTATTATTGTGATTTTTTTAATGTTTATTTATTTTTGAGAGTGAGAGAGACAGAGTGTGAGCTGGGGAGGGGCAGAGAGAGAAGGAGACACAGAATCCGAAGCAGGCTCCAGGCTCCCAGCTGTCAGCACAGAGCCCTACATGGGGCTCAAACTCAAGTACTGTGAGATCATGACCTGAGCTGAAGTCGGAGGCCTAACGGACTGAGCCACCCAGGTGCCCCTATTCAGGTAATTTTATATGGCTTCATTACATCTTTTTATGTGCCAGCACATTGACATATGGAAATACATATTATTCTATTATACATTACTTCTCTTATTTCTCCTTTATCTTACACATTGACTTATAAGATGTATTTCTAAAAGTTGTACATGTAGGCAAGTTACATTTTCTGTGAATTTCATATGAAAAGGAAGTTTTACAAAATATGTGTAATAAAAAAGGAGCACTGGATCTGGTAGGGTTGAGACTCACTGCTCCAAACTTATCAGATAAATACCAAGAAATGCAAGTGAGGTGAGGTGAGGACCAGTTATTGCTATCTGATTTCCTCCTTCACCTTGCCTTGTGTTGACCAGTTCTGGAGTTTGCCTTCAGATTTTGGTATCTGCTTTTAAAAGACCATGGATAAGTCTGATAACTTCCAGACAAGAGTGGCTAAGGTGTCAATGGATCTGAAAACCTCCACACCACAACCACCGCCCCCTCCCCAAAAAAAAAAAAAAAAAAAAAAAAGAAGAAGAAGAAGAAGAAAGAGGGATTAGAGGTATTTACCTTGAAAATGAGCTTCAGGAAGGAGCAAAGGTAGACCAAGGGGCCTACATCCTATCACTTGCTTTCTAAAGGGCTGACATGAAGCAGAGTAGTTCTAGTGGGAGAGAGGGGAAAGCTAGGACCAGTGATCATGTAACTGGAATGAACACTTCTAAAATGTTAGGCTGCACATATGGTCACTTTTTTTCCCAATTAAATAATCAAAAAATTCTCCCTTCCTTCGCCTCTTAGATGAGTTATTTTCTGGAAGTCCAGAATTTCTTTCCTGAATCTTCCTTTCATTCTTCTAAGGATCAAATTCAAACCGGGGTCTTGCAGGCTTTCACAGTCAAATGGAGACCCAACCAAGGGCCTGTATTCGTCTCCTGCTGTTGCGTCTTGCTCCCACATGGTGGCACTGTTGAAGACAGCCCGACAGAGCACAGAAACTGCTGCCGGCCAGCTGCGGAGTTGATTGATAGTAATGATTGCCATGGTTCTCTGAGGAAAGATGACCGTAACCTAGAGGAACCCTATACTTTGGCCCTAAAGTTTTCAATTCTCAGCATGTGCTCCTCCAGCTTAAACACCCAGCCACTTTTCAAGGAACAAGCCAGCCCCATTTGCACTGTGACTGGTGTCTGACTCTTCAGACCTGAACCCCTCACCTTCCCTCCCCTAGTATTCAACTTGGGATATGGCACTTTTCCTCTTGAACCCTCAAAATATAGAGTCTCATTCTCCCCATTTCTCAGACCATTTTTCTTTCCTTTTTACAGTTCCCACCTCATTTCTATTTCTGTCTTTTCTGTGTGTCTTTTCTGTGTGTCTTTTCTGTCTTTTCTGTGGTCAGTTTCTCATACCGCACAATTATAGTTATATAATAATTATAAGCCTGGCAAAACATCTTCTTGAGCGGGCACCTACCACAATTGGTTCAAAGAGGGGGGCATATTTTAACATAAGAAAGAACTTTTATTTTTATTTATTTATTTATTTATTTTTATAAAAAATTTTTTTTTCAACGTTTATTCATTTTTGGGACAGAGAGAGACAGAGCATGAACGGGGGAGGGGCAGAGAGGGAGACACAGAATCGGAAACAGGCTCCAGGCTCCGAGGCATCTGCCCAGAGCCCGACGCTGGGCTCGAACTCAGGGACCGCGAGATCGTGACCTGGCTGAAGTCGGACGCCTAACCGACTGCGCCACCCAGGCGCCCCAAGAAAGAACTTTTAAAATCTAGAGCTATAATGTCTGCCTCAAGAGATGGTGAGCTCTTCTCATCTCTGGAAATACTTAGAAGAGGCTTTTTGTACAACCCTCAGACCAATATTCCAACAGGTGTGCTGCTATCATGATGTGGCTTAGAGAGGACAAAGCTTGCCTATATTAACTGTCAAATCCCCCGAAACCCCAAAATGTGCCCACGATCACCGATCACCGGTTTCCCTCTTTTGTTAAAACTAATGCATCACGATTCGAGTAATGTTTTTCTGTGACTCTAAAACCATTTTGCTTAATGAGGTACTAAGTCTTTATAATTAGGCCCAGAAGGAAACGAGGACGTGGCCCTTAAGAGCAATAATTATTTCAGTTATTTATGGTAATAAAAAATTGAAAATAGGAATTCTTCCTCAGAATGCGACTATTTATTCTTTTACATATTGCCTAACAGGCAATTACCCTATTAAGGCAGCGTTTTGTTGCTAAAGACATTAATTGAAATGTAAATTAAATGTAAATCAGCTAATTAAATTGATCTGTAATGAACTTGTCAGGCGGGCCTCTCTGATCAGATGCATTCCACTAATAACTGAGCAGTGCAGCCGGCCCAACACACAGCTGGGGCAAAGGGGGCCTGAGCCGTTCCCCAGCAAACACTCTGATGAAGAAAGGAGGCTCTACATCATGCAGATCTTCAGGAAGAAAGGACAACAGTTCAGTCAGGCCCTCGGAAACATTTTCCTTGGAAGATTTTCCTTATAATACTCTCTGGGCCTCTTTTCATGGTTTCAGATGCAAAACCCAGAAAATTCAACTCAAATTGAGTCAGGTGAATGGAGTACCCAGAGCAGGATGAGTTTGAGAGACTCCTTCAGGGATGCAGCTCCATTTGCCTCTGATTCTTTCATTTGTGTGTTTTTCCCTGAGTTGGCTTCATCTTTAGGTTGATGTCTTCCTGGATTACACACTTACCGCATGCAGGGCTTGGGGGAGGAGGGGGGAGAGTCGGCCTGTTGTCTCTATAGTTACTGAAGGGAGATGTTGAGGATTGTGCCAGTTAACCTAGGGCAGCTTTGCAGTTGGTGTGCACTGGTACAGCTGTACCCGTTGTTAAACTAGTGAAACACTTCCATATGTTGGGGAGGAAAAATTTCCCTCTATCCTTCAAGGGTCTTCTGGCTGGTCTAAGAATTAAATCGACATAAAACAGATTAACAGTAGAAAAATAAGCAAAAGTTTAATAACCTGTACACCTCTTGTATACATGGGAGAGACCCAGGAAAACCGAATGACTGCAAAATGTCTAAAGACAAGGAAGATGTTAGGGGCTGAGGTGAAGAGTCAGTTTTGAGAGATTACCAGGAAAAGCACAATAAACAAGAGTAAGGTTGTTATGCAAATTTAAGCCCCTGCCTTCTCTACTGATAAGAGTTCCTGGAGATTTAGTTATCCTTTTCTTCCTGGTATAGTGAGAGAGACACCCTTACTACACCCTTTATATAAGTAAATGTCTCTTACAAAAAAGGATAACTTATACTTAATTTTCAGAGCTTCTCCTGTGTTCGCAGCTCCCTAAAAATAACCAGCTTAAAAAAAAATAATTACTATGCCAAAAATAATTACTATGCCAAAGAGATGCAACTTGGGTGGCAAAATTTGCTCCTCTCCATAGCTACTTCCCCAATAACTGCTTCCCCCATGCACGTCTCTCCCTACCTGGTGTCTCTGGTTCTTCCCCCAGAACGCTGTAGACTTTTCCATGATTTAGCCGGGAAAGGATTAGTGCCTGGTATAAGAAGAAGCCTTTAGAACCCTGCTCTGGTGCCATGACTGGCACCTATTCTCATTGGTTGGGGTCCTTGCTCTGCTGGTTGTTCAATATTTTGAAAATTTTCCCCATATTGGATCATTTCCAAACCAATCCTTGTGATTAGGGCAATTCTATTTCCTGATTAGCTACACCCCTGAATTTAACTATACCCCCCGTGGCAAAGGGAGGAATTTTTCTTGATTAGTCAAGACTCTAGAGCAATGGTGCTCAAACTTGAGTGTACAGAATCTCCTTGAGGGCTCATTAAAATGCAGACTGCTGAGTCCCACTTCTGAGTTTCTGATTCAGGCTTTGGTCCTGAGACTTTACAATTCTATCAATTTCCCAGATGAAGCTGATGAAGCAGGACTAAGGACCACACTTTGAGAATCATTGCTCTAGACCTTTGACATACTTGGAAGAATTGAGAGCATAGCCATTGAAATCATTTTTTTTGTTGGGCAGTTCAAATGAGGAATGTTGATTGAGAAAGGCTGGTCTAAGTTAGGGGTCAGCAAACTATTGGCCACAGACCTACCACATGATTTTGTAAATAGAGTTGTTTTGGAACACAGCCATGTTCATTTCTGTATGGATTGTCTATACCTGATTTCATGCTACACTGAGACAGTTGAGTAACTGGGACAGAGATCTTACGGCCTGAAAGGCCTAAACTATTTACTAACTCGCTCTCTCAGAAAGAGATTTGCCCATCCTAGACTAATCATCACCCATCTCTAGAATTGAAAGTGGGGGTAAATCATCCATTAGCCTGGCTGCTACACAGCTGAAGACACATGAAATGTGATGTGGGGAGCAAAGGCAGAAAGAAATGCAGATAAAATTAAATTTCCTTATAACCTGCAGACTATTGACAAATACTTGAAACAGGCAGAATAGGACATTCCTCCAGGAACTCCCAACGGTCTTAATGTCAATGCCTTGCTAGAGGGAAAAACAACCTTAGCTTGACAGTAGCTAGGCCTCCAGGATCCTATGTCTTCTTTAATATACGAAAGTCCTTTTGGAAACTTCCCCTTGCCTTTACCTCTCTCAACACCCAAGTATACAATCAGTCACTCCTCACAATTCCAGGGAAGCTCTTTATGCCTATAGGTCCTGTCCCCATGCTTTAATAAAATCACCATTTTGCACTGTAGATGTCTCACAAATTCTTTCTTGGCCTGTTGGCTCCAAACCCCAATGCTTCAAACCACATCAAAATGAATGGGAAGAGGGCTGCCCAGGTGGTTCAGTCGATTGAGCCCCAGACTTCAGCTCAGGTCATGATCTCACAGTTCTTGAATTTAAGCCCCATGTTGGGCTTTGCACTGACAGCGTGGAGCCTGCTTAGGATTCTCTGTCTCCCTCTCTCTCTCTGCCCCTCTCCCACTCGCATGCACTCTCTCTCTCTCAAAAATAAATAGACATTTAAAAAAAGGAATGGAAAGAAAACAAACCATGTCCACCATAGTCCTCATCTATTAAATGGGTATAATAATCCTTGCTGTAAAGAAGTTTTATTATTGATGTGCCTGGGTGGCTTGGTCGAGTGTCCAGTTTTGGCTCAGGTCATGATCTCACAGTTCTTCATGAGTTTGAACCCCACACAGGGCTTGCTGCTGTCTGCGCAGAGCCCGCATGGGATCCTCTGTCCCCCTCTTTCTCTGCCCCTCCTCAACTCACACTCTCTCAAAAAAAATAATAAAACGGTTTATTATTTTGCAATCAAATGATCAAGTTTACGCAAATATTAGCAGAAACAAACAGGCTTATTTAGCATCGAGAATACAGGCATGAAATGTAGCATTTTTTAGTATAGTACCCTTGGCTATCTGAGAGACCCGTTCACCAAAAGACCAAACTCTCAGCTATATCTGCAAATCTAGAGTCTCTCAAGCTGTAAACTGAAAGAGTTAGGGGTCCCCAGGAAAAGAAAGCTGAGACAGAGATTTCATAACAGAAAAGAAGTTGTTTTAGGCCCCTAGCTGTTTTCCCTATCTATGCCCTATGGGCTCTACTTGCCTAAGCACAACTTCCTTGGAGGTGTCAGAATTACAAAGAAATGCAAAACCTCAGTAGTTAAGGATTTTAAGGGAACAAAGGGAATGCAAAAACTATCTCTACCAGGCCAGGAAATAGCCTAACCATATCAGACACAATAAATCAGTGGTGAAACTCCCAGTGCTATTTCAAAAATAAGCAATGCCCTGCATTCCTTACCCCAGATAATGAGCCCAGGACCCCATCCGGTTTATACTGGCTCTCAGAACATGCCTATAAGCCCTTTCCCCTCATCCAATGTTACCTCTACCTCATTATATTGCTAAAATCTTCTCCCAAGGAGGGCAAACGTCAATAACATAACACGCAATGTATGGATAGGCATGGATCCTTAAGATGCATTCGTGACTTTATGCCCACCTCTACAGGTGATGACAGAGCTCCCCTTTCTGAATATTCATCCTAAACCCTAAATAAAAAGAACCCACTCACCCCTGCTTGGAGAGTCATGGCTTTGGAAGTTATTCTCCCATGACCTCCTTATTTGTTGCAAATAAAGTTTCCTTTGATACAACTCCACGGGGTATAGTCTCCACCTTTAAGTCACCAAGGAGCAAACTTATGTTTCGTTACAAAGGTCCAGGGAACCTAAAAATCTCTCCCAGCCTTCTCCTATATATCATGTTGTGGGGAGTGAGACACAATGGTTCTAATCAAGACAAGACATATTCTGAATACATTCATTCATTCATTCACTCAATCATTTAACAAATATTTACTGAACACCGACTTCAAGTAAAAACCATTCAAGGGACTAGGGACTTGGCAGTGAACAAACTGGATCATCCTACAGTAAAATTCACTAGCATTTGAGCTTTGCCCATGCCCATAGACCTTCTAATCCATCTTTTAGCTGCCACCTCTCTTAAACTTTTTTCTTTTATATAAAATATAACACATCCTTATAAAGAAACAGAACATTTCCAGCATCTCAAGAGCAGCCTCAAAACCTCCCACCCCTGGGTTCTTGCATCTAACATTCTCCTCTCCTTAGAGGTAACCATTATCCTGCCTTTTGTGATATCACTGTCTTGCTTTGTTTTATACGTTTCCCACCTACATATACCCGCCTAAACTATTTAATTTAGTTTTCCTTGTTTTGTAACTTTATGTAAATATAATCACACATTAGGTAATTTTTTTTGTCACTCGGTGCTTTCAATTGGCAATATGTTAAGATTCATCCATATTTTGTGAGTAGCAACATTATCATTGTTGAATAGCATTTCACCATGCATATATGCCACATTTGAAATATCCATTCCATAGATGGTGAACAC
The DNA here is from genome assembly GCF_014898765.1 of Herpailurus yagouaroundi. Classification (NCBI taxonomy): domain Eukaryota; kingdom Metazoa; phylum Chordata; class Mammalia; order Carnivora; family Felidae; genus Herpailurus; species Herpailurus yagouaroundi. The sequence goes on from NW_024412388.1 coordinate 38,520,714, forward strand.
TTGGGGTGTTTCCAGCTTGAGGCTATGGCAAAAAAAAAAAGAAGTGCTGTTCTAAGCATGCTTGCTCATGCCTCCTGGTGCCCTTGGGTATGAGTTTCTGTAGGGTATATACCCAGGAGAGCAATTGCTGGGTCACAGCATAAGAGTAACCACAACAGTATTAGATAATGCCAAATTGATTTTCAAAGTTGTACCAATTGACATACTCACTTAACAGTTGGAGAGCATTTCTATTACTCCATATCCTTGCCAACACTAGATATTATCAGACTTTTTTTTAAAGTTTATTTATTTATTTTGAGAGAGAGAGTGTGAGCAGGGGAGGGGCAGAGGGAGAGGGAGAGAGAATCCCAAGCAGGCTCTGCACTGCCAGCATAGAGCCCTATGCAGGGCTCGAACTCACGAACTGTGAGATCATGACCTGATCCAAAATCAAGAGTCAGATGCTTAACCAAACTGAATTACTCACGTGCCACAATAGATTTTATCATACTTTTAAATTCTTGCTTATCTGATACGTGTGTTAAGAGTCATCTCATGCAATTTTCAGTAGCATGTGTCTGATTACAAGTGAAATTCAGCTTTTCATATGGGTTTTGGCCATTAGATTTCCTTCTTTGTGAATTGCCTGTTTAATTAAGTCTCTTGACCATTTGTTTACCAGGCTGAAGTGCTGGACATCTTTTCCTTACCCCTCCAGATTCACTCACAACTTCTTCACTGTGCTCCGTGTCCCCAGAGGCCAGCCCATATGGAGCAGCAAGGAGCAACCCGATCCTCTGACTTCAGCCAATGGAGAACATTGGAGGCATGTGGCAGAAGGAAGTTGGGGTACTTAGATCCCCACTTCTCTCTCTGCAGAGTCACTAGGGGCTGACTGCATTCTGTAACCCAAGACCACAGTTACCGGCAGGGAGCTCTCTCCAATAACCCTTTCCATTTCTGAGTTCTAGGAACTATTACTTCTCCGTGTCCTTTCAGATATAGAGGGGTACAGATATATTGTGGTGTCCCTACACCCTATTCTCAACTCTGTAAATTGTCCATTCATAAGGCTCTTCACAAATTTACCAATATGAATTTGCCAGTTCTTTCCCAACATAGATTATTATCATTTTATAAGGAATTTTCAGGTTTTTTTTTTATTGTGTTTTGGATTTACTCTTTTTTTGGTTGTATGTGTACAAATATCCTCTCCCACTCAAATCCTTTTATTCATAGGGGCTTGAAAAAAAGCTATTACAAAATAAAACACAGATACAGAAAATTACATAAAATAAGAAAGAGCTTAATGGATTGTTTGAGGCAAACATCCTCATGAACACTATCAAGTCAAGTAATAGAGTTTCACCAGCTAACTCAAAAGCCCTCCATCCCAATCAGCCTCTTCCTTCCCATCTCAAAGTAACTGTTATCTTTATTTTTCATAGTTATCACTCCCTTGCCTTTTTTAAATTTTTTTTTTCAACGTTTATTTATTTTTGGGACAGAGAGAGAGAGAGCATGAACGGGCGAGGGGCAGAGAGAGAGGGAGACACAGAACTGGAGACACAGGCTCCAGGCTCTGAGCCATCAGCCCAGAGCCCGACGCGGGGCTCGAACCCACGGACCGCGAGATCGTGACCTGGCTGAGGTCGGACGCCTAACCGACTGCGCCACCCAGGCGCCCCTCCCTTGCCTTTTTTATAATTTTATCACTTAGGATGAAACCCTAAATAATACAGATTAGTTTTGCCAGTTTCATAACTTTCTAGTCTAAATTCTTTCCCTCCTCCCCTACCTTTTTACATGTAATTTACTCCTGGAAGAGCCTAGGTTATTTGGCCTTTAAGTGATGTAAGCCTGGCTTTTCCCTGCTTCCTCATGGTACAGGTAAATATGTTCCTCTGTCCTCTGTATTTCATGGAAATTGGTAGTTGAATCTAGGGGCTTGATCAAATTCTGGTTAAAAAGAAGTTGTTATTGTTGTTTTTCAAATTTTAAGTGGTGGTGTATTCTTTCAACAGAAGGCACATAATGTCTGTTTTTCTCTCCTTTTGACGTGAGCACATTTTCCAGCTCACACAGAAAAGACAAAATAAATTTTTCATTTCTTCCCTCTATTTACCAGTTTTCAAGATAATGAGTTTTCTTAGATAATGAAGTTTCCTATTGTTCTACAAAAGTGGGCTAGTTTTGCTTTGTTCTTTAATGAGTAAATAATGTACTTAAACATATTTGCTGTTTTCCAGCCATTATAGTTGTTATCCCATTGAAGCTCCAACTGTCCCTGTTTAATCACTGGCAGCCTCATAAGTTGACTCCTGAGTCCTTTTGACTGGATCCTAGCAGTATTTGATGGCATTCTTTTCTCTGGTATGACAAGATGTTCCAGGCTCATCTAGTACATGTCCTGCCTCCACGCCAGGATCAGCCATTTATCTAAAAAGGACTGATTGCTCTTAATAAGAAATGGTATTTCAAGACCACAATATATAAGCACCAGGGATACTCATTGTTACTGGGTCTATCGTTGTCTAGGTCTATTTGGTGAAGAAAAAAAAATCCACACTAGATGCTCTTTATCAGGTTTGCTAATAGTTTGCTGAGGGGTTTTTATTTTTTGGTTTTAATGATGAACAGGTGTTGAATTTTTGTCAGTGCTTTCCCTGTATCCAATAAGAGGATCATACAGATTATCTTTTTTTTTTCTACTAATATAGTGAGTTATACTGATTTCAAATGTTAAAAACCAAGCTTGTATTCCAGGCATATACTTGACTTGATCAAAAGGGCTCATCCTTTTTATATAGTGCTGTGCTTGATTTGCTAAACTCTCATTAGGGATATTTATGTCTGTATTCAAAAGACATATTGATCTGTAGTTTTCTTTCCTTAAATATCTTTGTGTGGTTTGTTTTTGAAATCAGGGTAAGATTACCTGCATGAGTGAATTGAGAAGTATTGCTGCCACTTCTACTTTCTAGTGGAGTTGGTGGACAACTGGTATTATCTCTTCCCGAAATGTTTGATAGAATTCACCAGTGAAACCACCCCAGCCCGCAGTGTTTTTGTGGCCAGGTTTTTAACTATAAATTTGATTTAATAAGATACAGAACTAGTTGGGTGATCTGTTTTTCTCTTGAGTAAGCTTTGGTAGTTTATGTTTCTCATAAAATTTTTGGATTTCATCTAGTTTGTCAAATTTGTTGATATAAAGTGGTTCATAATATTTCCTTATTATCCTTTATTATTTCAAGAATCTGTCCTCATATCCTCTTCTTCAGTCCTGATATTGATAGTTTGTATCTTCTCAACTTTTCTTTTTCTGATGAGTCTAGCCAGAGGTTTATCAATTTTATTGATTATTTTCAAAGGGCCAGCTTCAGGAAACAAAAAGATTATTCACTTGGTTAATATGTGCCACCACAAACTGAAAGAACATAACTGAAATGCATCCTAAAGGACTAGTGTGATGGGGGTTCAGTGGTAGTTGAGTATAAGACTGGATAAGAGAGGTTTTATCGGTATGGAGAATTAACCTGTGACTTAAGATTTAGCAACCTCAGAAGACACTGAAGCCAGTCCTAATATGCTGCTTATGGCTCCTTTAGTCTTGAAAACACACACATACACACACACACACACACACACACATACACTGGCCTTCAGTAAATGAGGAAAGACCCTACGAGTACCCTGGCAGAGTATTGAAAAGGGCCAAAAGGTGCGAAGAAGTGATCAACGCCAAAATGGATTTATCATAGAAATCTGAGAACTCATCAACTGATTGTATTACCTATGAGGGCCCTGAAGATGGTCTTCCCTAATGCAGTAAGAAATGTGCTGGTGAAAGGGACCCCAGCATCCCTAAATGTTCAGTGTTGGCTATCCTCTGTTGGCTGAGGTAACAGTAGGGGACACTGCTATGAAACTGTTCCTAATATTAATGAGCATCACAGAATTCTGGAAGAACAGACCAGGTTAATACGTGACTATTCAAAGTGAAGGTAGATGTTTTTGCATAAAGGACACCAAAGCCACAGTGGTGACTACATGGTCTTGACCCACTGGAATCTGTGGCAAGGAAGTGAGATGAATGGACAGTCAGTAAGGGTTTTTCTTGACTTAGGCAAAAAAGATTGACAGCACATGTGCAGAAGGTTGACGTGAGCTGCCAGAAGGAAAAGTCATAATTCCTCACTCGGTTTCCAGGCTTCAGCCAGTTCTCAAATCCAGAGCTCACTGATGAAAGCTGAAGCCGGGGGCGCCTGGGTGGCGCAGTCGGTTAAGCGTCCGACTTCAGCCAGGTCACGATCTCGCGGTCCGTGAGTTCGAGCCCCGCGTCAGGCTCTGGGCTGATGGCTCAGAGCCTGGAGCCTGCTTCTGATTCTGTGTCTCCCTCTCTCTCTGCCCCTCCCCCATTCATGCTCTGTCTCTCTCTGTCCCAAAAATAAATAAACGTTGAAAAAAAAAATTAAAAAAAAAAAAAAGAAAGCTGAAGCCGGGTTCCCTTTAGGAAGGACCCTATATCACCACTGAAAGTGTTTACCCCAATCTTTGTCCAAAGGGACCTGTGGCCATTTTCCAGGGTACTGAATACCAGAGAGTGAGGAGTACTCAGCTCTTTTGAGGGCTCCTAAATACTGATCTGAACTGATGTGTTTCTAGGAAACCCCAAATACCAACGTGGCTTCTTAGAGTAGAGGCCTAGGGAAGCCAGGAATTAGTAGAGTTCTGATCCATTTCATGGTAAATGCAATGTGGTCATTTCCTAAGTACACGATTGAGATGGATATACTCAGAAGCGTGCAGAAATCTCACGTTCATTTCATGACCTGTGGAGCAAGAGTCATTATGGTGGGAAAGGGGAAGCTGATGCTCCTAAAATTGTATCCCACCCCAGCAAGGTAATAAACCTAAAGCAATGCTGCTTCTAGCGGAATAGTAGATCCTAGAAGATGTAGGAGTAGTAGTCCTCATCATATTCCAATTTAAGTCACCATTCTGACTCCTGGAAAAAAAAGAGATGATTGTGGAGGAAGATGGGTCACTGTAAACATAAGCAAATGATAGTCTAATAGTGGTTGTGCAGGATGCAGTGTTTACTAGAACAGGTCAAAACAGTCTCTGGCATTTGGTATGGGATACGGACCTGATAAATGTATTCTTTTCATCTCCACCGGAGAAAAGAATCAGAAGCAAGTACATTCACTTAGGACAGCGGTACATATTCAGTCTTGCTTCAGAGCTACATTAATGCTCTCATTCTCCATTACAGTATAGTTAGGAGGGGCCCTGAGTGTTTAGACAGTCCATGGAAAGTCACATTAGTCCACTATATTTGTGACATCACAGTAAACAGACCCAAAGAGCAGAAAATGTCAAGCAGTATGAAAACCATGGTAATATACATATGGTGAAGTAGACTAGGTAGCCACAGTTGGTTAGTTGGTGTTGGGTGTTCAGGGAAAGGCTCTCTGAGGAGGAAACACATAAGCAGCAACCAGGGGAGGGAATAACTAGTGTAATAGTTGTAAATCCTAATGAAATATGACATGTTTGAGAAACAGAAGGCCAATGTGGCTGGAGCACAGAAGACAAAGGGTGTGGGGGATAGTGAGAGTAGATGTTGAGAGGTGGTTAGGGGACCACATCATGTAGGGTCATGGGTCCCAAGCTAAGATGTGAAAGTTGTAACTGATCCATTTGAATTTGTTCTTGATCTAAGCATAATGGGGGGGGGGGAGGAGGAATGAAAGGCTTTCAGGAAGGAAATGATAATGTCTCAAGTCTGTTCATGTTGCTATAACAAAATGCCATAAACTGGGTAACTGATAAACAACAGATTTATTTCTAACAGTTCTAGAGGCTGGGAAGTCCAAGATCAAGATGTTAGCAGATTTGAGGGCTGGTGAGAGCCTGCTTCTCGGTTCATAGATGGGCTTTCTGGTTGTGTGCTTACATGGTGGAAAGAGACTAGGCAGCTTTGTGGGTCTTTTGAGAGGGCACTAATCCCATTCATGAGGGCTCCACCCTCAGGACCTAAGCACCTGCCAAAAAAGCCTCACCTCCTGACACCATCCCATTGGGCATTAGATTTCAACATATGAAGGGGGGGGGGAACACTTTCAATCTGTGGCAGATGATATGATTTATGGTTTTTTTACAATACTTTTTTAAGAAGTAATCTTTACACCCAATATGAGGCTCAAACTCATGACCCTGAGATCAATAGTCAGATACTCTACTGACTGAACCAGCCAGGCACCCTGATTTATGTTTTTTTAACAGGAGCACTTTGGCTGTGTGTGGAGAATGGATTGCAGGGGTGTGGAAGTGCACACAGGATCCTTTGGAAGGTTTTGCATTCACACAGGTTGGAGATCTTGGCGCTTGCTCTAATGGCCATAATGGAGACTGAGAGATGTGGATGGACTTAGGGTGTCTTTTATAGGCTACTACTATATTAAGTATCTTCATTAGGTATCAAAAGGAAGCATTCATGTGTAACAACATTTTTGGTCTGCGCAACCAGATGGCAATGCCTTTTGGATGGATAAGAAAGATTGAAAGAGGAGGAAATTTGGGGCAGAGATAAAAAATACGTGAAAATAAAAAATTCTAAGTTTGAAATGCTTGGTAATTGCCTCGTTATATAAATCTGAATTTCTGAGATGATATTAGGCCAGAGATGAGGATCTGGAATTGTTGGCCCAATTCATGTTTTTCTTTTCTTTTCTTTTCTTTTTTTTTAAGATGTCAAATGGTTTGCTGGTTTGTTTTCTTCCAAGATTTTATTTAAATTCAAGTTAGTTAACATACAGTGTAGTATTGGTTTCAGGAGTAGAACCTAGTGATTAACCACCTACATATAACACCCAGTGCTCATCACAAATGCCCTCCTTAATGCCCATCATCCCCTTAACCTATCTCCCCACCCACCTGCCCTCCAGCACCTCTCAGTTTGTTCTCTGTATTTAAAAGTCTCTTATTGTTTGCCTCCTTCTCTGTTTTTATCTTATTTTATTCTCATTCATGGGTTTTATTATCATTCACGAGGTGAGGAACATCTAGACAGTTGGAGGTGGTGCTCTGGTGTCAGAGTGTTTGGACTTTGAAGCCAGACCGAAGTGAGTTTGAATCCTCTTTCTACCATTTATTAGTGATGCGGCCCTGGTCATGTCACTCTGTGTCTCCAACTCCTCTTTTATAACATGGGGACTGTAGTACCTTTCTCTTCCTCTTAGGGTTGCTGGGAGGATTAAGAGCATATGTGAATCTCCTGGCATTAGTAGTAATAGTGTTGGAAACACTGACACCATCATTCATCAGTGAAAGCTACTTGAATTACAGTCTTAGTGCCTAGGAGTAAACATGCCAATTTTATAGACCCAAATCTTTGGAATATGAACTCATGTTCCATACTATTAAAAACAATCTAGGTAAATGCTTATACCGGCCTGGGCTAGGGTGGGGCAGGGTGTAGAAATCTTGAGGTAGGTAGTCCACGTAGGAATGGTTCTGGGCAACTCATTCACACTTGCTTTCCAGTGGTTGGTAAAGCTGCAAAACATCGTCAGCAGATGAACACTTACGTGATCTTCTGGAATGAAATGGATTTTGACGTCAGGGTTCAAATCTCCAGTCTGTCTTAGCCTTACCCTTAAGTGTGAACTTCAGCCATGTGGGAGGGCTGCAGCAACACGGACTTCGCATCTGGAACTTCACTGGTATGAGCAACCCACATTGGCTCCTTCGGGATCCGCATGTTTAATAAATACGTCAAATGCCATCTTTGTCATTTTTACTTTAATGCAGCTCGTCAGGAGCTTAGCATTGAGGAGCCCTTGAATCTGAAGCTTACAGAGCAACTCAACTCCCTCCTGGGAGAATGCAGACTTGGAGACTGTCAGTGCGTAGAGATGCTTAATTGTGTACCTGTCTTCCCCTCACCAGAACAACGGAACACTCCATTGTTCACCACAGACTTATATTGTGCTTCGATGAGCCACGTGTACCTCGCATACTATGCAGTGAAATCTGAGAAACTACTCATCTAATAAACTCAGGGACCGGCCCATCTTCTATTAATTTCTTTTCATTAACCATCCTCAGGAAAGCACTCAATGGCTGCCTGATGTGATTCCTGTCCACCTTATGGGGATGGTCAGTACTGCTGAACCAACGATGGCCTTGCTGGTAATCAAAGTGCCGACACATCCATGCTGTCATCTTATGACAGCACTTTGAGTAAGAAATGGCCGATAGCATTATCCCCATCAGATCCTGGAGCTTAGAGAGATGAAGTGACATGCCCAAGGTCACTTTGTTTCTCTGCAAAGCCAAATCATTAAAGGAAAGGGCTCTGGAATTAGGCATACCTGCATTCAAATCCCAGCTCTGACAGTTACAACCATGTGACTGACCTTAGAGGCCCTGCTCAATGTCACCCTCATCCCCTTTCCCTCATTGCTGTGGGCAGCACTGCCTAACTCGTGACTGCCAGCACCTGCGTTGATGTGCCCCCAGAGCCTGCTTAGCTCCCTCCCCGACAGCAGTTCAGAAGTGACCGGGAGAAGTGACAGGGCTCCTTGGGAACAGCTGTGACCAAGACTGACTGGAGTTTGTGAAAACAACCCAGCTCCCTCATCCCTCGTGTGGGATAATTCCAAGAGGAGAGTACACTGGCTTCTCAAGTTTCCCCAGCACAATTAGGCTCCGCTTCTCCACAGTGGCAGCTTGCTTGGTAACAAACATGTCATTGGCTGTCCTGCCTTCCTCGTCTCATTTCCTCATTTTCTTCCCCTTAGCTTGAGACTCTTTTTAATTTTGTTTAATGTTTACTCATTTTTGAAAGACAGGGAGAGACAGAGTGTGAGCAGGGGAGGCACAGAGAGAGGGAGACACAGAATCCGAAGGAGGTTCCAGGCTCTGAGCTGTCAGCACAGAGCCCGACGTGGGGCTCGAACTCATGGACTGTGAAATCATGACCTGAGCTGAAGTCGGCTGCTTAACCGACCAAGTCACCCAGGCGACCCAAGATCTCATTTTAAATCGGGGCGCCTGGGTGGCGCAGTCGGTTAAGCGTCCGACTTCGGCCAGGTCACGATCTCGCGGTCCGTGAGTTCGAGCCCTGCGTCAGGCTCGCATCAGGCTCTGGGCTGATGGCTCGGAGCCTGGAGCCTGTTTCTGATTCTGTGTCTCCCTCTCTCTCTGCCCCTCCCCCGTTCATGCTCTGTCTCTTTCTGTCCCAAAAATAAATAAACGTTGAAAAAAAATTTTAAATAAATCCATTGCATTGAAACCATATTTTTTTGGGTTCTGCTTCTGGGGAACCTGAACCAAGACTGTAACCTTTGACAAATCACTGAACTCCTCTGGAATCCTCAGTTTCCTCATCTGTAAAAAGAGTCTATGTACTACTCACTCCCCTCACAGGCTTGTAGGGAAGTTTAAAGGACATATTGCATATTAAGGGTTTTGTACAGTTCTGTTCAAAATTTATAACAAAAAATTGGGACCAAAATGTCCAACAAGAAGGGAATGAGCAAATAAATTAGATTCTAATGGTAGAATATTACATAATCAGTAAAAATTAATGTTTTCAAAGCATATTCAAAACATGAGAGCTGTATAAGAAAATTATACATTACACAGACCAGCTGAAAAGCTCAGTGGGGGGGAAATATCTAAAACTATACATACATATACATATACATATATATATATATAAAATTATCTGTTTTGTTTAAAATGTATTAAAAATACATTAAAAGTTATTTATCTCTTGGTGGTGGTGTTATTTTCCTTACCCTTTTTCCTTCTTTTTGGATTTCAATATCTTATTTTTTTTTAAGTGTATTTATTTTGAGAAAGGGTGTGTGCACGAAAGCAGGGGAGGGGCAGAGGGAGAGGGAGAGTCCTATGCAGGCTCCACGCTCAGCACAGAGCCAGGCATGATCTTACAACCATGAGATCATGATCTGAGCCAAAACCAAGTCTGACACTTAACTGACTGAGCCATGCAGGTGCCTCTCAAATTTCAAAATTTTCTAAGTGAACAATATTATCAGGAAAATGAAAATGTTAATCATAGAAATTGATGTTAACCTCAAGATTTCAACTATAATAAGAAATAAAGATGGTTGAAACCAAAATATGTATAAAATCTCAAACACTATGCTTTTGTTTTCCCTTTTCCTGGTCAAATGCACTAGTTATTAAAAGGCAATTCAGCTCTTATGAAATATCAACGCGGACCGTTAGTAAGGGTAAGGTTTTGCAAAGGCCTGAGGAGTGTTTAAAACTCGAGTCCTTTGAGTCAAAGCCTAGACTACTGGGTCTTCCTGGGCCCTCTCCATGTTGGTCCTGCTCTGAGATTATTTTTTCTCACCATTTCAGTTCAGGTGTTCTCCTGGCTTCCATTTGTGCTGTCGAGCCCAAGCTGAAGTACCAGTTTGGGGCAACTCCATCAATAAACCAGCATCAATGACTTGTTTGGCCCCACTGGCTTGAGCCAGCTCTAGAGTGATTTCTTCTGAGGACTTCTTGCCTTACCTGCCCCTGCCCCATGTTGAATACCCTTGCACATCAAACTCCATCTGCACCCCCAACCTTCCACAACCTCCATTTTTCCCCCACATCTGTAGGCAGAAACTTTTCTTACAAAGGAGAAAACTGATCCACCACCCATACATCCATCCAACCATCCACCTATCCTTCCATCTTTGCACTCAGCAAATAATCACTGGGTGTGCAACTCTGTGCAGGCACTGTGCCAGATCCTTGGGAGGCCGAGTTAACTTGGCCACTGTTCCTACCAAACTTCCCAGCCACGAGATAGCAAAGACCAGGCACTCATGCCTCACTTGGCTCTCCTGTGCCCGTGTGGAGCAGATGCTTGTACTGCCTGTCTCCCATCTCCTCAGCCCATCTGATTTCAGTGCAGCCTTAGTGGACAGTTCTGTGTATTTGGCCAGGGTCTTTTTTTTTAAGCTTATTTACTTTTGAGAGAGAGAGAGACAGAGATAGAGTGTGAGTGGGAGAGGGGCAGGGAGAGAGGGAGACACAGAATCTGAAGCAGCTCCAGGCTGTAAACTGTTAGCACAGAGCCCGACACAGAATTCAAACCCACGAGCCATAGATCATGACCTGAGCTGAAATTGGACGCTTAGCCCACTGAGCCACTCAGGTGCCCCAAGGCGGGGGGGGGGGGGGGCCATTTTACACTATTTCTAAGACCCCTAGAGGGATTGAGTCCCCTTTCCCTTCAGTGGTAATTAGCTTATTAGGACACCTTTTACTGCATTTTCTCCCTCTTCTGTCTCAGTTTTGCCTTTTCCTTACTTCTGCTTCCAGGTATCACCTGGAAAGTACACTGCTTGCTCTCAGTTGCTTGTCCTAGTCTCTGCTTTTGGAAGAACCCAAAACTAAGGTACATGGTACCTTTTACAATGGTAGACATTATGAGTGAATAAATGAATGAATGCATGATGATATTATAATGAGAGGGGAGGAGGACACTGCTGGAGGTGAACAAATGACCACCAGCTATTGATAAAAAAGACCCTGTTACCCCACCATCCATTTACAATGACAGACCATAGCTTCCAAGTATATGTACCAGTGTGGTCGCTTGACTGACCACCTTAGAAATACTGAGCACACAAGTAATGCGAATGTGGCAAATAATAATAGCTATCCTTGAAGCCACACTTCCATTTGTTCACATCGTGTTATTTATTCTTCACAAACCTCCTGTGATCCAGGCATTAATTAATCCTATTTTGTAGGTAAAGAGACCGAAGTTCACAGAGGTGGCTCAAGGTCACATGGTGGCAGAGCTGATCTCAGCCGGATCTGTAAGACACCAGAGCCACACTCTTGTGCCCACCTCTTCACACAGGTCTATTACAACACCCAGGCAGGGTCCCAATACTCCAGTTGCTTGGCAAGCAATTTATAATGCACACCCTTGAAATCAGGGTGTGCCTTCTCATGGGGTCTAGGGCTGCCATAGCAGGTCTGTGCAGTGAAATGTAGTAAATAATGCACAAGTCTGTTACTCACTGTTAACCAAGACTTAAGATAAAGCATTGCTTTATTTATTCTGTCAGGCAGCTCAAGCGTGCTCCATGGTGTCTATTACATGGTGATGTTAATTAGGTCCGCAGCACTGCACCTTCTGTATGCAAGGTTTGCCGTGTCACCCGCTGGTCTCATCTCTCCAGAGGTGTCTGGTTCAGCATCAGGTCTGAGGGCAGAGAGAATCTTTGGGAAGCCGGCATCACCACCATGCTGCTGAGCCAAGTATGAAAATTTACTACCTAGACATCCTGCCAATAGCTTTAGTATCTAGCAACTTGATGTGTTTCCAAGGTCACTATGATCTTTCAGGGTAGGAGATTGGATTAGGAGGAGGAGTTCCTAGAATCCCCAAATGGCAAAACTCCTCAGTGATTGTCTACTTCAACAGGCTCATTTTATAGATGGGCAAACAGGCTTAGAGAGGGAGAGTGACTTTTCTAAAGGTGTGTAAATGCTAGGGGACTGGAATTAGATATTTTTTGCTTCCATTTCTGGCTCTATCTAATGCATCATTTCAAAGTCCCTTGCCTTCCTCCCCTCCTATTGTATGTAGAATGGCTGTATACAGAGGATGTTCACTACAGCCATTTCCCCTGAAGTTCCTGAATGTAATCCTGTGGATCAGGAAGAGCAATCAGTCCTTTTTTTTTTTTTTTTTTTTTTTTTTTTTAATGTAGGCTTCATGCCCATTGCGGAGCCCAACGTGGGGCTTGAACTCAAGACCTGAGCTCAAGACCTGGGCTGAGATCAAGCGTCAAACACTTAACTGACTGAGCCACCCAGGCTCCCCAGAAATCATTCTTTCATTCCATTCCACAGGTAAGATTGAGGCTCAGAGGGCAAAGATGGCGGCCGCTAACTCAGGCTTGAATCCAGGTTTCTGGGTTTCTAACAAACCACTTGGCCTGCCTAAGGGTGAATGAACGAATGAATGGACAAAAGAATGAAAGAATAAATGTTAAACTTTACTAAAGAATGAATTTAGGCATGCGTGATGAACGAGGCTTCATGCAGGAAAGTCCCCATCCTGTGTATTTGCATTTCAACAAAGTCAGAGTCTCCAGCCTCCTGGAGCTGCTCTATGGGCCAGAGCAATGAAGTATTTATTTCACAGTTGTGTACCTCCATTCGGACCACCACTCGGTATTCAGCTCTGCTTAGAGCAGACCCTCAGTGAGTGCTTCTAAAATGGAACCGAAACGAGCGTGCTGGAGCCACAGCATTCAGCAGTCCGGGAGAAATTTGGAGAGGTGCCAGGAGGGGGGAGTTAAGGGAGCAGCTTCTTCCTTCCTAACACCACACCACACCAGCATTGTTTTGTTTTGTTTACCTTTAATCAAGGCTGGCCTGAAGAAGGAGAAAGAGAGAAACAGGAACACCAAGGCTGAGATACAGGGAAGAGATCTAAACATGAGCTCACCCCCTGACGGGGTCAGGCAAAGGGATCTTGGCGAGCTTCCCACCCCAGGGACTGGCCTGGCTGGGATCCACATCAGCCTTCCCTGCGACTGGGAAGGAAAGGTGGCCTTGACATCCTGCTGGGCACAGTCCCAGGGAGGCTGGGCATAGGCGGTGACCCATTAATATGAATGAAATGTTGAGAGATTAGATAGAATTTCAAACAGAAGCTTAACCTAGGACCTCTGAGTAGGAGTTGATGTAAAAATGTGCTTAGAATCTGCAATGATATATCACTTATATTCAGTAAAGCACGCATAAACATTCACAACTATGAAAAACCATGCATTTTCATACCCAAACATTAAAAAGTTATAAAAGCCTTACACACAATGTAAATATATAAGTTCTCTCTCTCTCTCTCTCTCTCTCGCAAATCCTACATAATTGATTTCTCTCTTTCACCTCTCCCGGCCTCTCCCCATCCCTCTTTCTTTTTCTCTTTCTCATGGATGCCCTTAGCCTTAAAGTCCGACAGTTTCCTGTATGGGCCTGTAAGCTAGGTTTGTTCCACTCTGCCCAGAGGTGTCAGGGCTTGCCCTTATTTACGAACTTCTAGAGGAAGGGAGAAGGGGTGGGCATCAGCCTTACAGAAATGTTCTGCTCAGAGAAGCCACCCCCAGCTTCATTCCCAGCAGCAGCAGCAGCAGCATACTGCAAACTCTCAGGGAAGGGTTACTCTCTGCCTGGCCTTGTGCTCAGCCTTGGGACCTGAGCAATGAGTGAGACCCCAAGAACAATGCAAAGTTGAGCTGGGAAGATAGAGCTGATACACAAGAAAAGTGAAATACAAAGCTATTACTAAGTGCCAGATGAGATGTTTAGACAATAGTTCTCTAGCAGCTCAGAGGAAGAGTTATCTATGAGGGTTGGAAGATCAGGGAAGACTTCCTGGAGGAGGAGTCTTGAAGGCTAGGTAGGCATCAGGGCCGCAGAGGAATGGGAAACGACTGGCAAACATAACATGTTTGGTATATTTTGTTGGATGAATGAATGGCAGGATGACCCAGGTCAAAGGCAAGGCATAGACCAAGAAGGAAACTTTATAAGATGTTAGTTCTTAGAAGGGGAGAAAATAGTAGGAAATATTTTTTCACAATACTGTACTTTCCCATTCTTCCTGTCCGGATCCTCACAATACCCAGGGGTAGGTTGATTGAGGACTATGCTCCCATATCAAAGAATATGAAACTGAAACCAGTCGAAGCTCCGGGATAACTCAAGACAGGGCAAGACGTTTATGTAAAGTCACACGGCCAGACAGTATCAGAGCTGGGAGCAGAGCCGGTTTCCTAATGGCTGTGTCTTTAAAGCCTTCTGACTTTACAGTTTGATTTCTGGGGGTGGGGAGTGGGTTGGGGTGGAGGGAGAGGAAGTCTTTGGGATATTTAGAAGGACAAATGCTTGTCACTGGTGACCAGTCCCTACTTTTTAATGCAGGAATAGGGTCAGGGGTGTGCTAACAGAGGGGCTAGGCCTCCTCTCTACTACCCCAGGCCGACATCTCTCCTGCCATTACAAGTCCAAGGGTAGCTCCCTCTCTGCCTGTTAAGACATTTCGGCAGTTGTTCAAACGAAGAGACTCCGGCCTGGAGGACACGCAGGGATATCCAGCTATGGAGGAGAATGCTAGGGCTGGGCTCAGAGGAATAGGCAAAAGGAGGCCACGACGGGAACAAACACGAGCCAGTGAGCTCCCGGAGGCTTTTTATAAACCAACGCTTTCCGTAATTAAATATCCATTGTCTTGTCAGTCTTGGGACAGCACACAAAAAGGTGGAGGGAAAATGGAAAGAACAGAAGCCCCGGAGGCTGGTGACATCCAGGCGCTGCCACTTCGGCCAGATTCCTTCACCTCCTGAGCTTCTCCTGGGAGTTGTTGTGAGACCGCGCAAGACAAAGCAACCGTGCAGGGCCTGGGACTGAGCGAGTGCTCGGTAAGGGCAGAGCAGCGGCAGCAGAAACAGTAGCCCTCGCCGTAGATCGGCCGCGGCAGTACTTGCAGTGGTGGTGGGGGTAGTAGTCACAGTCATCACAGTAGTAGTTATCGTAGTAGTAGTAGTAGGTGAACAAGAATAGTAGTAGCAGTAGTAGGAGCAGCAGCACCAATAGTAGCAGGAGCAGCAGCAGCAGCGGTGGTGGTGGTGGTGGTGGTAGTAGTGGTAGTAGCAGTAGTAGTACTAGTGGTAGTAGCAGTAGTAGTAGTAGATGGTGGTAGTA
>NW_024412388.1:38536470-38596865 GCF_014898765.1 Herpailurus yagouaroundi
TAGCAGCAGTAGTAGTAGATGGTGGTAGTAGTAGATGGTGGTAGTAGTGACAGCAGTAGCAGCAGCAACAATAGTTGTCTTTGTTGCTGTAAGAAAAAATGGTCCAATTGCCTTGAGCTCTGAACAAGAATCTGGCCAACAAGAAAGGACTAGAGACGAAGTAAATCTATTTCCTCCATCTTCCCCCAGTGAGTATGGCCTTGAAGACTGTCCAGGACTCCAGGTCCAAAGCACTCGCTCCACCACACCATGCCGCCCTTCGTGCTGAGTTGGAGCTCTGTCCCACAGGTAAAGGGAGCCACGGAAGAAGTCTGAGCAGCGGAACGTCTCCAAGAGCTCAGTGCTTTGGGAAGAGGAGTCTGTAATCAGGATCCAGTTATGAGGAGACGCTCAGGATGGTGTTTGGGATTTGAGACTTGTTCTCTCTTTTATTCTGCTACACTCACACTGAGTGCCTCTGATGTGTCTGGAACTGTGGTAGGCGCTACAAGGGGTACAGAGATGAGAAAAACCCAATCTCTGCTCTCTAAGAAATGAAACGATACTGGGGGAGAGGACAGTCGTGGTAGTGGAATAACTGATAAATAGAGACATAAGTGCTGGGGACACAAGGAAAGGAGGGACTTAATTCCAACTGAGGGGACTGGGGTGGATGCCACGGAGCTGGGATATCCGAGCTAAGTCTTGAATGACGAGAAGAATTTTCTTTAGTTAAGAAGAGTAGCAATGGTGGATGGATCTGAGAGACACTGAACAGACTGAACCATCAGGATGTGGCAGCTGATCAGAAGGGAGGTTGAAAGGCACAAAATTAGGATGACATCCAGGTTCCTGAGTTAGACATTTGATCTGAAAGAGGTGCCACAAACGTGGGGTCACATTTTATAGAGATCCTGTAAGCACCTCTGGAGAGAGAGTGAGGAAGTTAGCAGGACAGCATCGGGAGGCAGGATGGGGAAAGAGGGGCTGTTACAGCAATTCAGGTAGGACATGATGGCGGGAGTGAACGGGAGGGAGTGAATGGGAAGGCAAGGGGAGTGGAAGGAAGATGCACAGCAAGCCTGTCGGAAGTGTTTCTCCATTTTAATGATGAGGAAAGTAAACTGCTTTAAATGACTCACAAGGCAAAAATTGCAAGTGGTGGAGCTGAGATTAAATCTCAAGTCTAGGGACTCCAGAGTCACTCCCTTACACCGCTTGCAGGCAGACATATCGCAGAGGCAGAAGCAGTGGGCTTTGGGGCCTGGCTGGCTGCGCGGGGAGAGGAAAAGAAGGGAGTTAAGCCAAAGGCAAGGCTTCTGGCTGGGGCGACTAGGTGGGAGAAGACATTAACCCAGACAGACGATGCCAGGGAGAGAGAAGCAGATTTGGATTTAAGATTGACATAAGGTCAGCCAAAAATAGATCCCAGGTCTTTGGGGACAAGCAAATAAATTCTGAGCATCAAGGAGCTAGAAGAGGCGTCACATGGATAACTTTCTGAACTGGCCAGGCTTAGCACTGAGGTTTGGCGTTGAACCAAAGGACAGTGGGGTGTGGCAGAGGCGGGCTGCTGCCTTGGCCCTGTCCTACTTATTTCCCAGCTGTGGACCACAGTCAGGGGACTTTACTGCACTGATCTGTTTCTTCATCTGCAAGATGGGGAGTAAGCCCTGTGTTTACCGCAAGTGCCAGGAGCTGGGTGACAGCGGGAAGAGCTAACAGAGAGGAGAATGCTCAGGGAGGTCTGAGTTGCAGCCAGCACAGAACATCGGTGTGAACTTCAGAGACCATCCCTGAGAGGGTGCGTGCAAATCACAGACAACACAGAAAGAGCCTCTAATAAATCCTGCTAAAAATCTTTTGTTATTTTAATAAAACAAGGTATCTCGCAGAACCTATACTCCTTTCTCTTTTTAGTTTTGCCAGTCCTGCCTCAATTCAGGTTTGGGACCGTTGTGCCCAACACTATCTTCCCCTCTTTTCAGAGCCCCAACTTACAAAGCCTCTCTCCTCTTCCTCACGGGTTCAGGGCCTTTGCCACTACCCCACTCCCAACATTTGTTCATTCCACACTCAGTGAGCACAGCCCCTGGTGCATGATCTCTGTTAATGCTGAAGCCACGATGATGAATAAAACCTAGGTCCCTGGCCTGACGCTGATCCCTCAGCGTGACTGTCACTTTTCTGGACACTTCTCTCACCCCTGTCCTCTACTCAGGAAGAATTTTTACCCCTGTCTGTATGTCAGTGGAGCATAAACAGAATTTTTGGCTCCAAGAGAAGGGGTTTTCAACCTTAGCAAGCAAGTAAGGGGCAAATAGGGATGGAGGTGTTTTGGGGAAAGAGTTCTACTCTATGCCAGGTATTTTATAGATGTTATCATAGTTTTTAGACAACTTTCACTGAGGTATAATTGATATAGAAAAACTGCACAAATTTAATGTATACTATGTGATGAGTTTGCACATATGCAAGCATCTGTGATACCAGCTCCAATCAAGGTAATGGACATGTCCGTTGCCTTTAAAAGTTTCCTTGTGCCTCTTTTGTGTTGTTTTTTGTTTTTGTTGTTGTTGTTACTGTTGCTATAAGAACTTAACATGAGCTCTACTGTCTTAACAAATGTCTAGGTGCACAATACAATATTAACTACAGACATTCTGTTGTACATAAGATTTCATTACATTAATCCTTCACAATAACTAGGGGGGTTAGATTATCCTTCCCAGGGCTTAAAGAGGTTAAATTCTTTTCCCAAAGCCATACAGCTAGTTAATAGAAGAGCTGGGATTCACATTTGGTTTATCTGAGTTTTTAAACCCAGGCTGCTCTTATGACATTATAACGTCTGCCTTCTTCTGTCTGCTCTGGTGCCCCTCTGGCTAAGCTGAGCCATGAGGAAAGGATCTCCACTCTTGGTGCCCTTAAAATGTTCAGGAGGCAGGACTCAGTGGAAGAATTCTGAACAACAATTGGGGGACACTGTAGGGTCAGCTCACACACTCCAGAAGAAAGGAGATTATCTGCATGGGGTTAGTAACCCAGAGGGTGCCTGGATGGGTCCTGCAATGACTACCTAGCTGAGCTTCCAGAAGCCCTGGGAGATATAGAAGTCTCTGCATGTCAACTGATAAATGGGCCACTTGCCCAAACCCTACCTTGTTGGGTGTGCTCAGCATGAACTCAGGTAGGTGTGTGGGAGTGAGAGACAGGAAGAAGACAAGGTTTCAGCAACAGGTGCTAAAAAGTCCTGAAATTCTTACTCATACACCCGACCTAGAAACTTACGTATTTCCTGCCTCTCTCCCCATTCCCTGCTACATCTAAGTGATGCCATTGGTCACTTGTTATTCTGCTTTCACCTGTTCTCCTGTTTTGACCTGATTTTCCCTAGAGACCAATGGAGAGGGCCCAGTATAGAGCAGTAGAAAGGGAGCTGGTTTTGAATCCAGATTTTCACAAGATGAATGGTAACAAAGGATTTTACTTTTAGGAGCCTCAATTTTCTCACCTGGGCAAAGTGAAAAAATGATAGCTCAAGGGACCGTTGGGAAAATTAAATAAGACAATGGATGCAAAGACATCTAGCACAATGTGTGGCACACAGCAAATGCCCAATAAATACTCGGCAGGTGTATGAATTGAGGCTCAATGAATGTTAATCACTCCAGACTTCCATGGTTGGCATTACTCTTACTACTTAGGAAAATGAGCCAGAGTCCTCTTACATAGGTCTTAGGTATGTCATTTATCATTGGAAAGGACTCAAGCTCATCCCGTGCCCCTGCCCCAAAGGCAACCGGGAAATCTGTGAGCTAAAGGTCCCCTCCTGCCACGGGCATTGTCACCAGAGGCAGGTGACTCAGCATCTGCTGTGAGCTTCTGCACAATGAATCTTGGTGGCCTCTGGCTTGCCTACCATAGCTTTTGACAATAAATAGACCTTTAGTCCCGTCTCTGAGCCTCTGGTCTAGAGGAGAACAAAGTTGGCAGTGTTCACGGAAAAATGTGTGACGGCCAGGTAGAAGGCCAGTATGTCTCTCCCTCTCCACCCTTCCTTTTGGCGGAGATATCTCACTTTCCTCAGAACACTGGGTCGGTAGCCCTTTCTACCCACTTGTGTCTGGATGCAGAGAGGAGGGTGAGCAGGCAAGAAGAGAGGCTGGAGCGCCCCCTGCTGGGGCTGGGGCAGCTAGTAGCTTCTGGCTGGTTCACCTGCCAGATGGGTGCTGTCTTCTGTCTATCTCCTTGCTGAAAACCTTCTTGTGCAACGTGAGACCATAGTTATAACTTGGTCCAAGAAATCTGGGGAGTTGCTGAACAGGCCAAGGTCACAGGGAGGTCCACTGGCAACCCCTGGTCTCTTGGATAGCCCTTTCCTCTCTGCTCCACCAATGGAAAGAAGCAGTAATCCTATTGCAAACATATCCTACAGTCTGCCTCATAGCTATGCATTTTTCCCTGTTAAGGAATTCTAAATGTTAGCTGGGTCCATATGCTGTAATTCAGAGACATTTAATATCATTTGTTTAGCATTAGATGATACTTTTTATACTGTAAACTCCATTCTTTGACATCAAGAATGTAACCACCTGCCTCATGCCATTCCCCTCCAGAGTTATAGACCAGGAGATGATGCCACAGAGCATCCAGCATCCTCCCAGGGAAGGAGCCCCTTCCATTTCTTCCATGAAAGATGTTCATTAAGACTGTTTGCACACATCTGATAACGGGGAGCTTGCTGTCTCCCTACAAAGCACATCCATTGGCCAGAAACTATTCGCTAGAAAGTTTCCCTCATGTTTTGAGCTGACATCTGTCTTATTGAGACTATCTCTCTGGATTTGGTTCTTACCTTTGGCAACACAGAACAGGTTTGTTTCTTTTGGACAAAAAGAACATCCAAGATGTTCTTTCAGCTTTTTAGACATTGTGATCTCACTTTCCTACTTCCGCTCCCTCTTATTTTTCATCTCAGGGATAAACAGCTCATCTCCTCATCTGTTTTCAATGGGAAATTATTTGCAGACACCTCACCATCTTGGTCATATCCCAAATAATACAGCTGTCTCTTATTGACCACCCTTGCTGACACTTCCCAGCCCTCAGTTTGTTAAACCTACGTAACAACTGTAATAAGGCAGGTCTCACTGTTACCGTCTTACAGGTGAGGAAACTAAGATTCAGACAGATAAAATAGCTTGCCCAAGATCACACAGATGTTAAAAGACAGAAACAGGGTTTGGATGCAGAGTTAGATCCCAGAGTTTTAACTCGCCAGCATGCCTGGGGTTGTGAGGCCTGTGATCCAATTAATGAATGCAGTTTTTCAAAAGTGGGGGGCCTAAATATGGCCACAACATTATGGAAACAGTCTGACCAGGAAAAATAGATCTGGACTGTCACCATGCCTATTTTCTGCAGCCTGCCTCTGTTCATGCTGTCTCCAGAGACGCTGTCATTTCTGAAAGACCTGCCATGCTCTTGGCTCACATTGAGCTGGTTGCACTCAGCTAAACTCCCCAGGACTCTGACACAGGAACTGCTGGAAAGTCAAGTCTTGACTGTTCATCCTCATCCTGATGACAGAGACCCTGACAGCAAAGTGCGAGTTACACCAGATTGGGTTGGCTGGCTGGTTCTTGCGGGAGTGGAAGACCTAAAGGGAAGGGCGCCAAGAACGTTCAGAGCAACAGAAGAGCTGCATAAACCACTTTATTTGTGTCCCTCTGGACAATAAGAACCCAGAGGAGAAGCTGTATATACAACACAACATTTGTAGCCAACTAACATGTGGTTCTTTGTTATCATTTCTGAAAACCAATAAGCAAAGAGAGAATAAGCTTTGCTTTCCATTTTTGCAACAAACTTTAAAAATCTCCAACCCAAAGCAAAAGAATGCTTAACTGGAGCTTTGTGCTAAAGGCCCTATCTCCCTTGAGCCTCCCTTCCTCTCCCTATCTCCAAATCCTCATTTCCGGGAGGTCATTTTAATTAGCAGGCTGTCATGGTGACTCAGCCTGCTGCTTCACAGACAGGAAGGGAGCAGACTCCCCTGGACCCATTCATCATACAAAGGCACTTTACTCTTTAGAAAAATGCACAAGATTTAGCTTTCCCACCTTGGGAATTGCTACTGCTGCTGATTTATTTTATCATCCCCTTGCCTTCGCGGGGCCGGGGGGGGGGGGAGGGGGTGCATTCTCTCGCCTTCTACATCTCCTTTACCTGGCGACCAGCCTCCCCCCATCGCAGAGTATCCATGCCCACGTCTTCAGTGGCCAGGTGTGACACTGGAATCTGGCGATGTGAACCATGATAGACCTTTTGGAAGCAGTGACCAACACTTTTTGTCTTTGGAGCTAAGGTTTCAGTTAAGCTCCCCAGGTCATTGGGAAATGCATGCAGCTGATAGGCACAGTAACAATATGCCTCAGACCGCTGCGATTTCAAAAATTCTGTCCCATTGTTCCCAGCAGTACATTCGTCTTTGGGTTATATGTGTTGTTGATGGTGTTTTGGATCAGTGAGCACGGACAGTGCACTTCTAAAACTGTAAACAACCGTCACCTAGTCCCAAAGTAGCTCTACAACTTTAAAAGGTAAAGGGGCTTCAAAAGCACTGACCTGAGATGTGACAAACCTCTCAAAAGGGGTGTGTAGCTTTTCCTCTTCCTGTGAGGATCTCTGTGTTGTGGAAAATAGCATCTGTACTTGAGTGGTTTGAGCCTCCTATTTTGTTCCTGAGCCTTATGCTGAAGTCCCACAATTGATTTTCCATTGGTAAAAGGGAAAACTGATAATGAAATCTCTCATATTTTCCTTTCCTTTCCCTAGCTTATTCATTATCTCACACCCCTTATTTTGGAAACTAGAGAAGGGTGATTAATTTCATGCCCCAGCAGAAAATGCATGCTCCCGCCTCCACAAGACCTCCCTGGACTCCATGTCCTTAAAAAGAGTTTGAAGGGTCTTTGTGGTTCACTGAGCTCTTCTTGTCCCCTTTGCCGTTGGGGTGGTTCCTGGCTGGGCCCCGCGTGAGTGGGTACTTGTAGGGAGGGGGCTTTTCTTTCCTGCAAAGAGGAGATAACAGAAAGAGAGAAGAAAGACAGCACATATACACACCAGATTGAAATCTTTTCTGTGCGTGTCTATCTCCCCCACTGAATTTTGACTTCCTGGGAGCAGTGGCTTGTCTTCCTCTTCTCTGTGTCCCAGAAACCCAACCCAGGGTCTGGTTCAAAGCAGGCATCAAAACTCAACAAAGGACTGCTAGATGGATGGATGCATACTTGAGTCTCAGGACCGAGCACCCAACACAATGCCCTTAACACTACTCTTCAGTACCTGCCTTCTCTCTGTTAGGCTCACCTGCTAGACTATGAGCTCCTTTGCAGACAGGGACCAAGTTTTATCCATTTTTGCATTTTCCCTCATATAGGACCTTGTTTGTTATGTTGTTGGCTGATGAGCTGATGTGCCATTCATTCATGTATTGGACTAAGATTTGTTTGTAGTGGAAAGGGTAGGCTTTAGAGCCAGGAAGAACTCACCAGAGTTCCCAGGTCGGCTATGTATGAGAGGTGTTATCTTGGGAAAGTTATTTAACCTCTATGGGCTTTATGTGTAAAATGGGGATAAAATATTGCAATCTTGCAGGGCTGTTGTGAGGTGAAATGATATGAGTAAATGTACCTACAGCAGTCTCTCTTTGCCTGCTGTAATTTACAAAGTCATGGTGCTGGATATTAGGTATGGTCCCATGGCCTCTGGAGACGACAAAGATGAGTCAGACATTGATGTTGTCATCAAGTTGCTTACAATTTAGTAAAGGAGACAGTTGCACAAAATACACAAAATAATAAGAATTACAAAGCACGAAAAGAAAGTGGTGAACGCCATATATACGGAATCTCTCTTGGGCTGTTTGAGTTAGGACTGAAGAAGCAACTTTCTGGAGCCCCTCACACTCTGACCTTGGGGTACCCATTTTCCTTCATTGTTGAGGAGTCATGAATAAGGTCAAAATGTAAAAGGTGGCAGTACACAAAAGGGACACCTTGCCCCAACATCTCTCCTCGACCAGGAGGTCTCGCTGTTGGAAATTCCACTCACTGCAGGAACCAGCTAACCTGCCAAAGCTGTCTAGCATGGATGAGATACTCCTAGGCCTCAGGACCCATTTACAACCCAGAGTACCCGCTTGTAATGTTGTTTACAGGCAATGTGCTCTTGAAGTCCCCTCCCTTCTATCTTCTGTTTCTTCATTTCTAAAATAGGGAAAAGAGCCCATGTCCTTCCTGCCTCATAGACTCTGGTAAATGGGTGATAGGGGAGAGCTTTGCAATTACAGGGTGCCATTCATATGTCATTGAGGGCTGTGGTTCTTAATACCAAAGGGAGCATGAGAAGTAGATGGGTATGTTTTCATGGGGGTAAAGGAGGGTGTACTTCCCCTAGAGAGGCAAGCTCAGTACAGTCACAAGTGGGGCAGCCCTAGGTAGATGGTGGCATGGGAGAAGGCATGCAGTGGCCATGGAGGAGTGTGAATGTGCAAATGACTGATAAAGAGCTTCTGTAACTGAAGATGGGGGCAAAGAGAGAGAAAAGGCATTGGAAGGCAAATACCCCATACATCCGGGCCTCTGTTCCTCTTCCTATAATGCCTACTTCCACCTCTCCAGACTCACTTGGGAAGCAGACTTCCCAGAAAATAAGCTTCTTCCTCCTCAAGTCTCCTGCAGTACTTTGTGCCTCACCCTTGGTACACCATTTTCTAGGTAGTTCTTTTCCTATCTGTTTTTCTCACTAGATTGTGAGTTTAATGCATTTGCTCTTTCTCTAGAACTCCTGAGCAAAATTCAGGCCTGGCATGGATTAGGAGGTTGAGGAGTGTTGGATGAGTAAAAATGAACTTTTGGTCTTCTCCTTACCATCTCCATTGCTCTAAACATCAGAATGTCATTGCCTCAGAATGTGTCTTTTTAGGCCCCACCTCCTGCCTTCCACGCTATCTCCAACATGGAACACCCTCTCTCCTTTTTCTGTTTCACCCATTTAAGAGCTACATGTCCTTTACAAGCAAGTTCAAACCCCACTTCCTCCCTGAAGCCTCCTTGGGATAGTCCTGCTGGCTGCAAATGCTGGCCAGATGGGAAGGGAATTTCTGGTTGGCTGTCACTGTTCTTTCCTAAACGTGAAGGGGCTGAAGTCAATAATTCTTAGGGGCTTCTTCAGTTTTACCATTCTAGAATTCATACATTTGGGGCTTATTTAGGGTTTACTCCCTGCTAGGCTGTGCACTGTGCACTAAAGATACAGGAGTGACGCAACGTAGCCCCTTAAGGAGAAACCTGTCTAGTGGAGAAGCCAGATGTGCAAAGTGCCATGACAATACTCTACGGGACATGCAATGCTACAGGTGTGTGCAAAATGCAGTTAGGTATCCAGTAAAGAGGAAGCAGGTCTATCTAAGGTGGAGAACAGGGACAGTGAAGCAGAGGTGTGATGTTTCCACTGGACTTGAAAAGTATATAGGAATTCACCATCTAGAGACAAAATGGAAGAACATTCCAGGAAGAGGAAAAAAAGGATGAACAAAGACATAGAAGCATGGACGCAGTTGATCTGTTCATACTGAAGCATGAGGTGTAAAGTTGTAGGAAGCAGATGGGGTGGAGAGGGTGCTCACAGGGGAAGAGGTGTGCTGGCAAGCTGTGAATGAAACTCAAGTTGTAAGCCAGAGCTTTGAATAGCAAGAAGAGGAACTGGAACACTACCCTGAAGGTAATGGGGAGCCTTGGAAGGTTTTTGAGAGGGAGTATAACCTGATATGTAGCTGAGCATTTTCCCACACTGTTTGGTATCTTGTCATGTTACATGCCTTTCTCTGTAATCTAGGCTCCTGATGGGTGGGGGCTCTCTATGTCCCCTAATACCCAGGGCACAGCCTGGCACATGGTGGGCTCCAGTGTGTTGAATAGCTGATCATTCCCACCCATCAACATACACATTAAAACTCCACCATGGATCCGGCCTTCCCAGCCTGTCCCTGAGCCTGAGCCCACCCCACACTCAGAGACTAGCCCACCTTCCACACTCATGCTCTGTCTCCCCACAGAGGCTCACCTGTCCTGTTCATTTTTTCTGATTTTCATCCACCTTGATGGGACCTTTTCAGCTTTAGTTCTGTAGCTATGTTACTGTGGTCCAGAGAAGTGTGTGGTCTCAGCTTTGGTCATCAAGGCCACATCCCTGAGGCTATGCTTTTGGGCCCACACTGCTGACCCACCCAAGGGACCCTCTCTGAAGGGTGGCCTGGCACCCAATAGGCTCCCACCAGCACATGGGTGTAAACTGACATATTATGATTATCCACAGAGATGAGAGAAAACAAAGATTAATTTTGAGTCAAAACATGTAATTTTCCTTTAAAATCAGAACTACTCTTCCACTTATATTATTTGATGCTTGGGTGGAAAATAATACCAAAAAAGGGGACAAGCTCAAGTCCCAAATCAGAGCCTGTGTCCTCCTGGCAATTCATTTCTCAAGGCCTGCCGACCAACTGAGAGTTCAGTGATACTCATAGTTTGATGAGACCGAGGTGTGAGATGTGAGGATGGAGAGGGAGTTTGTTTTGTTTTAAATTTAAGGGTGGGTGCGTTTACCTCAAGTCTTCAAGGCTGGTAATTTTGAGGAGTGAATCTCCAGCTCTTTTCTAAAGAGGCTCCAAAGCTTAGAGCAAAGAGGTCCAGTGAAAGGTTGAACCCAGGGCCCCGAGAGTTCCTTGCATCCTTTCCATCCAGTTTCAGGTTCCCACGTCCTGGCCATCTGGAGGAACTCTTTGCTAACTGATGCTGAGAACAGCAGCCTGGGGGTCGTGGGGTTGGGGCTCTAGTCCCGGTTGTGACCAGTGCTGTGTGCCCCCTGGGCCTCAGCTTCCTCATCTGCATTATGAAGAGGGCCTGAACGATTGCTAGTCTCCCCCAGTGTCAACACCATTTCACCGACAGTGCAACAAGCTAGAAATAAGTCTAAGGGATCAAAATAATTTTATTCAGGCTGACAGAGGACCTGAAAGAGACAATCCCCAAATTAACTTGTAAATGAGATTCTAAGAATTCTTTTGAGTGTTCTAAAGCTTTGAATTTTTGAGAACTTTAACCAATCAAGAATGACTTCTAAGAATGAACTGAGCACTTTACTCTAGAGGTGAGCTCCTCAAAGGCAGGCAGGGTCATGCCCTAATCACTTACTCATTCAAGCACCTCTCTCCCCCCAGGGCCTGGCATAAAGTGCTGGTTTTCCTGAGTGAATGAATGAGGGAATGAATACAGGCTCAGCATGCAGGCTCAGTGCGGTCTAGGCACTGGTGGAAGCACAGAGAAGAAACAGACATGATCCTCCTGAAGGAGTTTTTAATCCACCAGGAATAGGATGGGGGGCACAAATACCCTAGATGATTAGCGAATAATCTGAGACACAGTATGAGCCAGAGTACGTTGTTCTGTAGACTCTGTGTGGAGACATGGGACTCACATCATGGTGGAAGGTAGCCCTGAGAGAGATCTTCCAGCCCAACCAGAGGAGTCCAGGGACTTGCGCCAGGCCATGATAAACTGGTTGGACATCTGGGGTTGCAACCCAGAAGCCAGAGGAGACAGAAACATTTATTGAGCAGCTATGGACTGCCAGGCACAACACCAAGCTTGCATCTAATTTTTAAAACCATCTTGAGAGACTTCAGTTATTGCCCCCACTTTATGGTAGAGAGAGGTTTCAAGAGGCCAAGGAACTTGCCTAAGATCCCACAGTTAGGATGAGCCTGAGACAGAATTTGAACCCACATTGATAGTGACAAAGACTTCCTGCTTAAGCTGGAACTTAACCTGATTTTAGTCTAGCTTTGGAATGAAAAAAAATCCTAGGTCAAATCCTGCCTCTGCCAAAATCTCTTTGACCTCAGACAATTCTCTTCACCTTTCTGAGCTTTCTTTTCCTCATTTGTAGTATGGGGAATATAATATATATGAGGAATAAATAAGATCATGTACAAAAAGTGCTTTGTTCAATAGATAACAGTGATTAATATTGTTTTTCTTAATAATAGGGTGTGGAGGAAGGTGCATCAGTGCAAAGGCCCTAAGGCAGCAAAGCATATGGACAAGGTCATGGGCAAGGTCAGTGGGAAGACTGGTCTGGCAGAAGTAAGTTGGACATCATTCTGTCCTTTAGGGAGGCTGGATCACTAGAGAGTAGGAAATGAGGCCAAGAGGTAAGGCAGGGCCAGCACAATTCCAGATGCCATTGGATGTCACTGTCCAAATGCTCACTGGGCTTACTTCCAGGAAGCATGGGAATGCCCAGCACTTTGGGCTCTGGTCTAGCTCTCCAGAAGGATACTTATCCCCTGACCTTCTCTCCTCATTGGCCCAAAATGTTGACTCCATCAGAAAACCTGATGTAAAACTTCTTAGGTGTATGTCCTTCCCAGCCCTAAACCTTCACATCTTAAGGGACTATCATGTTCTAAGGGGATATGTGTATGTCTGACAATATGTAGGGTGCTTTAACACACATCTCATCATAACCTTCCAGGTGAGTGCCACCGTCCCCACTGTACAGATGTGAAAATGGAAGGATCAGAGACTTTATGAGCCTAGATGAAATAGGAATTCTAGAGGATGAGCAACCAGATGAAGTAGCACATGGAGACACCCAGACTAACTTAGAACAATAACTGCGCTCGGTTCCCCAGCAACTCCCATCCCCATGGACTCCCATGTTAGACCCGGAAACGCGACCACCTCACTCTGTCTGACACTGTGACGATACTTTATAGTCAGAAAACATGCTGTTAAGTTCTTCTGCCCCATACACTCTGTGGCAGGGCAGGGATTATCTTTCCCATGCCACCGATAGGAAACTGAGGGCCAGAGAGAAGCCAAGGGAAGTCGACCCTGGACACAAAGCTGGTTCAACAGAACGTGAGCCACACAGTTCTGCCCTGTCACTTACCGCAGCCTCGGCATGGGAATTGCCACTCTCTCGACCAGGGGGTTCAGCCGATAATAATCCAAAAATGTTCTTGCCACGTTCCGTCCCAGCTTCATATCTGCAATAGTGTGCGTCAAGGAGCAACTTTGAAAGGAGACCGAGTCAGAAAAAAGAGGGCTGGTAATAAAAATGATAACAGTAATAGAGGCAGCAATACCACCTAGAATCACCGTTCTAAGCTTTTTCTATGTACTGCCTTTTTTGATCTTCACACAATTTTCGACACTATTCTTTTCCTCATTTCACAGATGAGGAAATCAAGGTACAAAGAAGTTAAATAATTTGCCTGAGGTCACAGGACTAGAAAGGAGAGGAACCAGGATATGGGTCTAGGTCATCTTACCTCAAAGCTCTCTTCCTGGCTTTTGGAACATACTGTGTCCCTCTGGGGCTCACTGGGCTTCCGCGCTCTGACTAGTGTTCGTGGAACAGTGAAATGAGTCTCACCACCGTCTTCAGGAAGTCCCCAGGCTGGGGTAGGACATGGCCCAGGACATGGAAAGTAGCATTTATGGAGCACCTACTATGTTCCTGGCATGGCACTACTACTTTGTTTACTTATACACTTTAAACAGTCCTGTGGGGAAGGCATCTTAATCTCCCTTTTGCTCTGGGAGGTTAAGGTACTTGTCCAAGGCTGCCTAACTTAGGCAATGGTAGAGCCAGGGCTCCAATTCAGGAATGTCTGACTCCAGAGCAGTGAACGTTCCACCACCCTGGGCTGTTTCCCATCCTGAAGGCACCTTTTCTGTCAAGGGCTGAGTCATCCCAGGCCAGTGCCTAGTGGGAGGAGGAAAAACACCAGACAAGTCGTTTATGACACTGAGATGTGCCGCAGGCTTGCTGTGCTCTGGGACCGCCACCTGCTTTCTTCCTCTGCATGTGACCGACCTTCTCTGTCCCCTTCTTTAAAGAGTTCACAAGCTGGCATTAGACATGGCCTCTCCAACCAGCAGACCCTGGTCTGCTCCTTTTAACCTAGTCAGGCTCCAGCTGGCTTGGGGAGACCAAATCACCACTGTGTGTGCTGACAGTAAGACTACAGGGGTGCAGAGGAGAGGAGAGGTCCCTGTGGACTGGACTAAAAAAGTATAGCAGAAATCTTGGAATCAGATGCATCTAATCCAAATCCTGGCTCTGCCACATTCTGCGTATGGCACATTGTATTTTCTAAAAATGTCTGCAGCGATATTTCCTAGCTCACGTGTTATTCTATGCTATGACTTTGACCCTCCTTCCACCGAGAAGTGTGGTCTATGTCTCCTCTCTTTGGACCTGGGTGGGCTTGTGACTCACTTGTGACCACAAGAATGGCAGAAGTGGTCAAAGTGACACTGTGGGCCTTCTGAGGCAAGGTCAGTAAAGGAGATGTCACTTGTCCCTGGCCTGCTGGACTACTCCAGCTAGGGTCCTGCACCTCCATGCAAGCAGTCCTGCTGCGCTGAAGCCACCATGCTGTGAGGCAGCCCAGGCTAGCCCACAGAGGGGTTGCAGGTGGAGGCCCTGCCACTGTGCGGAGACCCGGCCAAAGGGAGACTCCCGCCAGCCCACGGTGCCACCAGCACACTGCTGTTCCCGCTCCAGCAACTGCGCCGCAGGCTCCAAACTAAGACCACTCGATGGCGCCCTCCGCAAATTTTGGACCCACAGAAAGCATGAGGGAAGAGCTTGTGTTTTAAATGCTCCATCTGGGGGAAGTGTGTTACACAGCAGGAGAGCCCTAGAACAGTCTCCTGTAAGCAACTCCATCCTCCTGAGCCTGGGTCCCTGCACCCATGAAATGTGAGCAAAAGCCACCTCACGGGGCCTGTGCTGCGGTGCGTGACTGACACGTGGGTGCTGATGAAATAAGCGAGACAGTGGGGACGAGGGAAGTGTGAGCCCATCCTCCCCAGCCTGCCTTGGCAGCCAGACTCAAAGCCACCCTAGAAGAAATCTGTGTTAGCAAAACTCTTGAACCTTGCAAGGAAACGGAGTCAGGCTGCCAGTAAAATGTTCCCCTGTGAAGTGCTGATCGTT
This sequence comes from Herpailurus yagouaroundi, assembly GCF_014898765.1. Taxonomy (NCBI): domain Eukaryota; kingdom Metazoa; phylum Chordata; class Mammalia; order Carnivora; family Felidae; genus Herpailurus; species Herpailurus yagouaroundi. Next base: position 38,551,531 of record NW_024412388.1, read on the forward strand.
TTCAGATGAGCCCTGTTTGAAAGACAGGGTTTTAAAGGTGGACTTGTCTGGGGCACCCTCTTTCCCTTTGCCTCTCCTACCATGTTACAGATCCCTCAAATCCTGAAGGTCTCACGCCAGGCTACTTACTGCAATGACCCTGCTTGAGTCAAGCAAGATATGGGACCTGGGTGGGAGGAGGGGAGAGACGAATCAAACATCTGCAGTTAAAACAAGCTGTCTTTGGACAAGGATTTAGGACCCAGACAAGGAGAGGGCACTAACTCTTCTGGCTGAAGCCTTTCCAATATATTGCCCAATAGAGAGAGACAATGCGGAGCTCCCGACTTTGCATTGCCAACAAACATCGCCGGATAGCCTCGACGCTGACAATGTCATCTTCCGCATATTCTTCTGTGGCTCACTGATCTGTTTCTGGTGGGGGGTCGGAACAGACGGCAGGTGGGGTTAGGACCCCCAAATCACAGAAGCAGGGGGGCTTGGCTAGGATGGTGTGAAACCCAGACTGATTTGGGGACTTCCACTCAGAGCTGTTTGAACTAAGGGGCAGGTGTCAGTAACTCTGGTACTTCCGGGACCCTGTAACAGGTAACAAGGGTTTGGGCATGTACTGTTCACTCCCATTCATTCATTCATTCATTCTAACATTCGTTGGGCTCCTCCCATATGTATGCTGGGAGGAAGAGTGACAGGGATGGGGTTAGAGAAAGAAGAATTAGATGAGCACAGTGGCCAGTCGGGAGGAGGAAACTAGCATGTCCCACTGACTATATCACCGAGCAGGCTGCTGCCTTGTCATCTTCACAACCGTTTATTTTAGCGCTCTCCCCGTGCGCTGCACAGTGTAGTTACTATCACCAGTCCCCACCACAACCCTGCAAGGTCAAAGTACCATTCTACACATATTTTGCAGAAGAGGACACTGTAAAGAAGGAAAATCTGCATAAGTGACCTGGAATCCTGTGGCCTGAGAGTGAGGTAGGTAGCATGTGAACCTGAGGGTCTTTTAACAAGGTGCATATGGTTTCCCCTCTCTTGAGCGTGATTGTACATTCCAACACTAAACTCCGTGGACATGTAGAAGGAGATTGAATCCCAACTGGAGGAATTGTGGAAGGCTTCATGGAAGTGGGTATATAACAGAGATTTGAAGCACAAGGATGAATCGCAAGGGGGAGGAAGAGAGAGATGGGATCAGTGGCAGCACAGAGTGTGGCCGGGGCATGTGACTCCGGGCCATAAAAAAGACAGAAGAGGGATCAAGGGCCCAGGCCATCTCAGCGTAGAGCAAAAGGTGAGGCTGCAAGGCAAGGCTGTGGACAGATCAGGAGAGGCTTTGAATGCCAAATTAAGGAATTTAAACTTCTATTCCATAGGCAATTCAAAATAGTTGATATGGGTGTCTGTGGTCATATCTATCATTTGTCCACTCAATATATGGTTATTGATCAACTGCTATGTTCAGGCTGTCTGGAAGTCTCATGGTATACTGTGGTAAACAATAATAAATAAATAAAACAAAACAAAACAACCAAGACAATGGTTCTTAAGTCTAGAAGTGGAGACAGATAACAAAGCAATAAAAACCCAAACAAAGATATAATTGCGATTGTACTAGTGTAGGATGAAAATGCGCAGGGTCTGTAAGAGGGAGTGACGGCGTGCTGCTTCAGACAGGGGATGTGGGCGGGCCTCCCTGAGGAGGACGTGTGAAAGAGCGGACAGGGGCAGTGGGAAAAAGTCCTTGGGTCGGGGAGAGGGTCTGAGAGCGGGCTGGCATAGAGGGACAGGCGGGGGAGAGATCATGTGGAGCCTTATTCTGGGTCACCTGAAGGAATCTAGATTTTCTAAGAGAATGGGAAGCTGCTGAAGAATTTTAAGCAGGAAAATGAGACGGTCTGATTTATAATTTTAAAAGGTCACTGCTGTGCTAAAAATAAGGCAGCAACAGTGGCAGCAGGGCAGATGGGCCAGGAGAATACTGCAGCGGGTCCGGGGTAAAAACGAGGGAGGTCTGGACCAGGGCAGAGGCAGTGGAGATGGGCATATATGTTTTGGGAGAGGAGCTGGCAGGTTGGCCATGGGGCCTGTGGAGAGGCAGGGGTGAACGGCGACCTCCTGTGCACTTAGCCAGAGCAGCCGGGTGGACGGGGTGCGGTGACTGGGAATGCAGAAGTCTGAGGGTGGTGGAGCAGGCTCAGGGAAGAGACTAGGAGTCAGTTTGAGTTCAAGATGCCACTGAGACACTAAGCAGCCATGTCCTACGGCAGAAACAGGGAAAGAAGCAGATCATGGAAATGGTTTCTGAACTGCCAGTCCTCTGGGATCATGCAAGCCGCAAACTTGCTGACTGTATGGCATGAATGTCCCACTCTGCCCAGCTCCCCACCTCCTGTTCCTCCTCTCAGCATCCCGAGGTCTCTCGGAGAGGGGCAGTGGCTGCAGGGCCCTCTGTTCTCCTGTCTCAGGGCCTGGATCTGGTGCATCGAATGAGCATGTAAGTGGGAATCAAGAGACCAACCTGGTTTCAATCAGTAACTTGCCATGTGACCGTGGCCATTTCCCTGATCTGGGCTTAACTCCTCTGTGGTAACAAGTACAGTCTCTCAGGTCCTTTCTAGCATTAATGTGGTGTGTTCGACACAATAAACTTATGAAAAATCCCATCCCAATTCTTTCATTCAACAAATGTTTACCGAGAACTTGCTCTATGCCAAGTAGTTTTAGGCACTTGGGATATACAGCAAACAAAACTCACAAGGATCCCTGTCTTCATGGAGCTTTTGTTCCAGTTATGGGACACAAACTGTCAATCCTACACATTTGTAAATTATTGAGAATGCCAGAAAGTGAAAGTGATAAGTGCTATAAAGTAAAGATAAAGGACAGTGTAAGGGGAGTACAGGGGGCAGGGGGCACATTGTCGCACTAGGTACAGTGGTCAGAGGAGCCTCACTGAAAAGGTGGGGTTTGAGCGGGCTTGGAGGAGGTGAAGGAGCTGGCCAGCACCCAGGATCAGGATCCCCCTCATCAGAAACACAAGCCCTGACCAGCAATTTCATTTTTGGCCTCTTGCTTGGCCCAGCCCAATCCCACTACTAGGGACAGTAGTCAGCCTTGGGGATGAGTTCCCCCTGAAGGGAGTCAGAAACACCTCCTTCGTGACACATGGCAGCTTCCTGAGGAAGGTCCTCCCTACGTCCCTGAGCAGCCCCAGAGGGAACGCATCTCACACACGCCTTCCTGCCTGGCCTGTGGCTTCCCTTCCCCATCCTGTTCCTTCCCCTTCATCTCTGCTACCATCTCCACACTTCTCACTCTCTGCAGCTCTTCCAGAACCATCAGTGAGCCCACCTGGCCTGGCCGGCCCTGAAGGGAGCCAAGGTCCAGCCCCACTCATCAGATACCATATTTCACTCCCTCTTTCCCCATAGCTGTGTGCTGTGCGCAGGTCTGATTACCGTCCCCATTTTGCAGATGAGAACTTGGAAGTGACTTGTCCAGTGAGGCCCATCAAGAACTGGCACAATGAGGAGTGAAGCCCATTCATTCATTAATTCATTCATACATATATTTAGCAAGTGTCTTTTACATGCCAGATGCTGTTCTGGGACACAGGGAAGAGAAAAAGTCCTAGTCCTCATGAAATCTTTCCTTGCTATCATCCTGCCTCCAAATAAGAAAATTTAACTCCTACTGGCTCCCTGTTTTGAAAGCCCTGCCTAGATAGCCCTGCCCCTGCCCCTGCCAGCAACAGATGATCATCGTTAAAGGGGAAAGATTAATCCTGCAGAGCGGTAGGCCAAGGAAACGTGATTTCTCCTCGGCAAGGCTGACAGCACTGCTGGAATGTTAAGAGGCACCTGTCTAGGGGCCTGTAGGTAAAGCCAGAAGAACAATGCGACAGTGAAATATCTTTTGCCTCTGCCTCCTTCCCCCATCCTCCCATGGTGGCGGACAGGTGCGTGATAAACAGATGAATCCTTCTCCGAAGTGTAGCGTGGGGGCCGCAGAGGTCATTGCAGAGTCCTTTCCAATAGCAGGCGAGTCCTGATGCACCCCTAGGTGAGGACGCCTGCGAATGTGGGAGGGAGACAGAGACAGAGAGAGACAGAGAGAGGGAGGACATGGAGACACAGCAAGAGGGAGGAAGAGACAGAGAGACAGGCAGAGGCAGAGACCAAAAGAGAAAGAGATGCGAACAGCCAGGAAGATATGAAGAGAAACCCATCAGGATGGAGCAGAAAGGAAGATCATCGGAGGGGCTGAGAACAGCTTGAACTTGAAAAGTGGAGAGAAATGGAGGGAGGGGCAGAGAGAAGAATAGGAAGCAGCTGGCAAAGGGAGAGAATCAGAGAGAGAGAGAAAGAGAAAGAGAAATGTAGACAACGGGGAGGGAGAAAGAGAAAGGCAGAGTGGAACAGAAAGAGTCAAAAGCAAGCAGGGCAGGGCGCCTGGGTGGCTCAGTCGGTTGAGTGTCTGACTTCGGCTCAGGTCATGATCTCGCGCTCAGTGAGTTCGAGCCCCACGTCGGGCTCTGTGCTGACAGCTCAGAGCCTGGAGCCTGCTTCGGATTCTCTGTCTCCCTGTCTCTGCCCCTTCCCCACTCATGCTCTGTCTCTCTCTGTCTCTCAAAGATGAATACACGTTAAAAAAAAAAATTAAAAAAAAACAAGCAGGGCTACACAGGCTTTGGAGGAGAGACAGCACATGACAACAGGGAGACTGAAATAGAGGCAGAGACAGAGGAGGGGAGAGACAGGTGACAGGAGGGGGGGCCTCCTCTCTGACACATGGGAAGCAACTCAGAAGGGTAGGGATTTCGTGAGAGGAGAGGGGAGATGAACACATACACAAATGGTGGGGAGGATGCCCAAATCCTCCAAGAGGGAACCCAAGGTGGGGATAAAGGAGGCTCCGGACTGGATTCCTACAGCCACTATAATTCACCACCAACTCGGTGCCTTAAAACAACGGACATGTATTCTCTCACAGTTCTGGAGGCCAGAAGTCTGAAATCAGTTTCAATGGGGGCGAAAGTAAGGTGCTAATGGGGCCACACTCCCTCCAAAGGCTGCAGGGGAGAAGCTGTTTCTGGCCTCTCCCAGCTTCTGGTGGCCGCTCTGCACCTTGACTTATGACCTCATCACTCCAGTGTCTGCCTCGTGGCCACACTGCCTTCTCCTGTTGTGTGTCCAGTCTCCCTCTGCGTCCCCCTTATAAGGACACGTGTGACTGCATATTGGGCCCACCCCAAGAATCCAGGATAAACTTCTCCCTCAAGATCCTTAACAATAACATCTGCAGAGGCCTCGTTTCCATGTAAGCAGACACGGATAGGTTCCAGGGGTTAGGATCTGGATCTGTTTGGGGGGTCCTCATCCAGCCTCCTGCATGCTCTCAGAGTTCATCTGGGTGGCTAAGAGCAGAGGAAGAAGACACTGCCCAGGTGTTGGGAGTGCAGTTCTGGCTCTGTGCTGTAAATCTCTCTGGGTGCTCACCCCCCATCCCTCCCCACTGCCCCTCAGTGCCTCCTGCACAAGCAGCAAGTGCATTTCATTCACCAGATTGGGACCCAGACACACGCAACTCCAGACTCCTTTTTATGTACAGTATTTGCTCCAGAGTCCTTTTAATTTACATTATTTGCAGGAAATACCTGTATTGGACTATACGCTGCCTATTTTGCCTCCTAAACATATTGCAGACCTGCCCTTCCTCCTCTCCACTACTATTCCTTTACTTGAGATCCTTTTCTCTCATCTGAACTATGGCTCCAGCCTCCTAATTGGTCTTCCTGACTCTAGTCTTCTTGACTCCATTTTCACTGAGAGAGATGTTCTCATAATTGCTGACCTTGTGACTTTCTGACTCATGACTCTATGCCAATTCCCTGCCACCTATAGGGTAACAACTAAACTTTTAAATCTGGCATTGACATCCTTCCATAAGCTAGTCTAAGCCTTGTCCCCTGACACTAGATTCCACTGTGCATCTATTTGGAATGTGGGGTTAAAGTCCAAAAAGCATGGGTTTTAATATTGACTCCTACACATTTAGCTGTATGATTTTGGGCAAGATATTGAACTTCTCTGAGCCTTAGTTTTCACATCTCTAAAAATGGATAATACTACCTACCTTGCAGGACTCTCATGTTGATTAGAAATTATATATCGAAAGCACTTAGCACAATACTGGCAGGTAGTAGGTCTCTTTATTATCATTATTATTTATGAACCTGTCATCTTCAACAAAGCCTAAGCTCTTCAAGGACAAGGGTGTGTCACATTCAAACTTGTTTCCAGAGCCATTTAACACAGGTTAGGACTATAACAGAGACAAGGAAGAAACAAACAAACCAAAAAAAACAAGATTAGGTAAGAGGGAGACAAACAGGAAATAAGAGATGGGGAGACAGAGAGATGAAATTATTTTTTTTTAATTTTCTGGATGTTCAGGGATAAGGTCTTACAGGTCCCTTCCATACTGTGTGCCTCAGTTTCCTTTCTGTAAAATTGGCTAGAGGGTGATCTCTGGTTCTAATCTAGTTCTCACTCTCTCTGCCCCTCCCTAGGAGGAGAGGATACCCTTTCAGGCCACCCAGATCAGTGCAGACTTCTCAGGCACGGGAGCAGTACCCATCACTCTGGTCGGGTATTTGGAAAAGAAATCAGGCTGGAGGCTGGCTAGGCTAGAACAGATGGAGATCTGACCTTAGGAATAACGTGCCTGAGTCTGGACAGGATGTCCCTGGGGGATTTTTGAACTTCAGACCACGTTAGGCAGGTTGTCATTCATTCATTATTTGTTACTTGTTTATTCATTCAACGGACACTTTTCAAGCACCCCTGTGTGTTGAGCCATGTAATAGGAATAGAGACTACACTGGGCAGATAGAGTAAACAAAACAGGAATGGTTCTGCCTTCACGCTGCTCACAGTCCAGGCACTATTGACATCTTGGGCTGGATGATTCTGTTGCAAGGAGGATCCTTGGCTTTTCCCACTAGATACCAGCAGAACCTTTCACCCTGTTGTGACAACCCAGAATGCCTTCAGACATTGCCAAACATTCCCTGGGGTGTGGGTGTGGGTGTGTGTGGAATTCACCCCTGAGTTAGAGACACTGGTCTAAGGGGTGCACGATATCTGGTGGAGTGCAGCAGGTGAAATGGGGGTGGGGCACAAGCAGGAGTTTTAGAAGCGGGCGAGAGCTTGACTGGGAGAGGCCCTGGTTCCCCAACCTGGGAAAATGTCAACCCCGAGTGCTCCTTGGAGACAGGCGAAGGGGAAAGGAACGTGACTTCACAGGCTGGATTGACCTACTAGGATGGATGGTTGCTTCAGCACCTCTACCCACCACTTGGGCAGGAAGAGTGGCCTCCCTCTGTGTCCCGCACCCCTCAGCCTCTGAGATGCCTCTCACTTCCCTACTTGCCCTGGACTGCTGGTATTTACGGCCCATCTATCTCAGAGCCATTCCTCACTCGAGAGGAAAGTTCGTTTCTCCCCGCCATCTCCCACACTCCAGCTTGTTTCGTCACTCCCCCGCTCTCCCTCCATTCCATGCGGGGAACTAGCAGTTTCCCAGCAGTGCCTCCCTTTGCCCACTGATGACTGACCACAGCTCTGGAAATTCGCTCACGAAGTCTGCTGTGCCTGCCCAGCTGAGCCCCACTCAGCAAATGGGGGGGCTTGGACGCGGTTCAGTGCTAGAGGAGGCTCTGCTTCTCTGAGATGCTCCTAGATATTTTCAGAAGCTTCCACTGACGCACAATATAAAAACAAGACTAAAGACCAAAGTCAATATTTGTGCAGCAGCATCTTGGAGCAAGCGGGAGGCAGGGTCAAGAAGCATAATAAGTGGGAAAAGCTCCAATGAGTCCTGGCTCTGGGCCTGTCTGGGAGGTTAGGGGGAGGGGCTGCGTGGCCTTGTGTGGGACAAGTGTCAGTTTTCCAAATCTGGAAAGTCGGGGGGGAGGGGCAGGCTTGCTGATGTTTTGAAACTTTCAGCTCTGTGATGTTTTGGGAGCCTCTAGATTCCAAGTTCCTACCTGGGGAATTAGGGGCTTCCTGGCCCCTCCTGTATTACGGGCAAAAATTTACGTGTATGTGTGAATTTTCCTAGGGAGGATATTCATAATTTTGCATAATTTTCAAAGAAATCTGCATCCTTCCAAATGTTAAGAATCTCTGCTCTAAATTTGGACAGTGATCCTTGAGTTTATCATCACCTTTAGATAATAATATTCCTTCTCATCTTCTGACTCATTCACTTTTTATACCGTGACTCTTCTGGGATTAGTGAGAATCTGGTGGTGCTGGGGAGTGCAATCAAGTTAGGCTTGGAGCACAGTTAATAGTAGGTAGACTCTGTCCTCAGTACACCTGCATCACCTTAGAGGAGCTCAGAGATTCTGGTGGTGCCAGTCCACTGGAGGGGCCAAAGGAACAGCTCAGCTAAGCAATGGGGGAGCAAAGTAATAATCACAACTAGCCTAGAATTTAAGAGGCCCATTAAATGGTTTGCTGAAGGGACAGACTATAGGGTTCTTGATCTTTAAAAGAAGGTCCTTCCCGGTTCCTTGTTTCTTCATTCCTGACTCAGCCTGAATCTGAAGCACTTACATGCGTTAAGGGAATGAACAATATCCTGTGAGTCAAGAGACCCATAAAAGAATGTCAGCTTCAACCAAATTGCTGTATGACCTGGGCTGGGTCACTCACCCCCTCCTGGGCCTCACTTTCCCCATTTGTATAATTAGGAGGAATTCAGTTTTTTGCATGATTTCACCTGGGGATGGCTATAGTACAGTGAAACTCCATTACAATACCTTACTCTTGGCTACCTCCTTACATTTAATCCTCATTTGGGGACATTTTTGTTCCATCTTAAGCAAAATAGAAATGATCCCATCCTTTAAATTCCAATCTTTAGGGCCCTACTGGCTCCAATGTTTTATGATTTTCTTTCCTGCCCTTGTGTTATTTTCTTTTTAACTGTTATCTCAAACCTGAAACTCAGGGGATGGAGCTCATGTTTATGATCATTTACTATCTTCTGAGCACCGTGCTATTTACTATGTGCAAACGAGGTAGATTTTATTATTCCCATGTTACAGGTTAGAAAACTGAGGTACAGAGATATCACTTGTCTAACATCACTCAGTTAGCAATTGGAGGTAAAGACTCAACTCAGGTCTGTCCAACTGCAAGGCCTAAGGTTTTTGAGAATTATTATCATGCTATACTTATATAATTAACCGTCTGAAGATGGATTTATTCACTCATTCAATATTTATTATCTGTTGTGTAAGGCTCTGGGCCGAATGCTATGGGTTTGGAAATGATAAGTCAGTCTCGGTCCTGAGCAGCCCTTAGGGAAGACATGTAAATAAAAACTGCAGTGCAGGGCAATGGTCTCGATGGCAGAGGGAGGTAAGGGAATCGGGAAACAGAAAGTAAGACTTAACGTTGGAAGGACCCCCAGAAGACTTCTCAGAGAAGGTAACGCTTGTGCTGAACTGAGTGGGGGGCTTTTAACTGAGATGAATCTGCATTAAGTAATTCAGTCAACAAGTAATTGAGAATTTACTATGCACCAGGTACTTTTCTAGATGCTGAGATACAACAGTGCACATGTGCTCATGGAGCTCACGTCCCAGTAGGGGACATAGTCAATAAAAAAAACAAATGTAGAATGAGGTTGAAATCTGGGGGACTTGACAAAAGAGTAGGGGCTGCCCAGGCAAAGAGGGGATGACGGCATGGGAAGGGATCCCTGAAGACAGGCAGAGGCATGTGCATGCTTCCTGAGGCACAGTGATCCCCTCAAAAACTGTAAGACATCTGGTTTGGCTGGAATATCTTCTACAAGATGAAGAAGGAAGCAAGATAAATACACAAAGACAGGTCATGAGTGGCTTGTGTGATGTAATGAACGTGAACTTTATGCTGTAGGTAATAAGGAACCATGACAAAGTTTTAAGGGAGGGAGAGAGAATGTTAGATTTGGCTTCATAATGATCATTCCTGTGGCCCTGGTAGAAGATGGTTTGGAAGGGACAAAGACTGGAGACAAGGATAGGTCTGGTCTGGGGAGGATGAGGAGGACCTAAGCTGGGACTCTAACAGAGGGGCAAGAAGGAAGGGACAGAATTAGAAATACTTGTCACATAAAATGAATGTGAGCTGGGCATTTAATGTGGGGTAGTCTGGGAATGTGGGGTTCTGGCAGAGGTGGCTGGATTAGAAAAAGCATCAAGGATAGCACACCAGGTTCCTATCTTGGGGAATCAGATGCTGGTGTCACCAGTGATCCTGGATATGAAGTCTGAATGTGGCTCCTAGAATCCAGGGAGCTCTGTGTTCCTTAGAGTCCCTTCCATGGCACTCTTCTCAATAGGACAGTTGCGTAATTTTATTTTGCTGCACATTTGCGTCAAGTGACTCATGATTCCTACTTTGAAGCTCCACTGTGATGCCTAGTTACTGGCATTTCCTTACATCTCATGCTCTTTGGGGGACATCTTGGTTTCTTGTCAGGCAAACCCAAAGTGAGCCCACAGACAGGATGGGTAAGAAGCTGGGCTTGAACTCCCCACGAGACTAACACATTTACCCAAATTTTATTAAAAAAAATTTTTTTTTCCAACGTTTATTTATTTTTGGGACAGAGAGAGACAGAGCATGAACGGGCGAGGGGCAGAGAGAGAGGGAGACACAGAATCGGAAACAGGCTCCAGGCTCTGAGCCATCAGCCCAGAGCCCGACGCGGGGCTCGAACTCACGGACCGCGAGATCGTGACCTGGCTGAAGTCGGACGCTTAACCGACTGTGCCACCCAGGCGCCCCTACCCAAATTTTAAAGGATAGAATCTATTTTCTCTGGAACTTTTCTTTTCTATTCTCAGTCTCCCACACCTCTGATGGGCCAGCTGGCCTGTCTGCTTGTCTGCCTGACTGTATCCCTCCCTCTGACAAACACTAATCAGGATCTGCTCTGTGTCAGGATATAAAACATGCTTGTTCCACGTCTCATTCAATCCTGCTCTATTTTACTAACAATAAGACAACAAGTCATATTGTAACCCATGCTGTCATTGAGACCCTTGAGAACAGGACTTCCTCAACCAGGTAGATGCCACTTCACACCCTCCCTTCACAGCCCGTGCCTGAGAGGCTGTCATAGACCGTCTGCCTCGCTGCCTCTAGGTAATGTCTGCTCATGCGTCAGCCCTCAGCCCAAATTCCACTTCTTCAAGAAAGGCTTCCCTGACCTCCTGGACAAATCAGTGGCTGCTGTCATATACTTCCCAGGGTCCCTGGCATCCCTTCATATAGGCCTCTCGTGTCTGTAACTTTACGCACCAGTGTGTTTTTTGATAAAACCTTCTACTAGACTGCCAAGTTCCATGATTGCAAAAACTGTGTCTGTCTTGTTCACCATAATCCCCCTCTGCCTGGCAGTGTATGACACACGTGGTGTTCAATCAACATTTTGCTGCTAATTGTGGGAATTTGGGGAGAAATCTAGGTGTTTGAGGACTTCATTAGGAGGAGAAACAGTGGTTACTTCCTAGTGGCTAATGGTGAATGCGATTTTAAGAATAGAGATGCTAAGGGGTGCCTGGGTGGCTCAGTTAGGCGTCTGACTTCAGTTCTGGTCATGATCTCACGGCTTGTGGTTTTGAGCCCTGGGTTGGGCTCTGTGCTGACAGCTCAGAGCCTGGAACTTGCTTCTGATTCTGTGTCTCCCTCTCTCTCTGCCCCTCCCCTGCTCATGCTCTGTCTCTCTCTCTCACAAATAAATAAACTGTCAAAAAAAAAAAAAAAAGAATAGAGATGCTAAGCTGTGGGAGTTTGGCACAAGGAAGATTGAAAGCAAGCATCACAAACTCCAGAAGGTAAAGTGGCTTTGTTCTTCTGTCACTCCTAGGAAAGCAGGGTCCCTGGAAGAGGGACTATCTGATGAAGAGAAGAAGGAGACTATCACTGTACGATACATATTTCCAAGGAGCCCATGTAAGGTCAAAGATTCAGAGATGAAAAGGTTTTGTGGATGAAACGATTCCCCTCTAGTCCCAGGCAGGTGGATCCTGGGGTCAAGGGGTCATGTTTCTTCCACAACTAGCTACTTATAGCTAGAAGGTGAAAACAAATGAATACTTCTGGGCCTCCAGGGACACACCCTCCTCGTGAGCCAAAGATTCTCAGAACAATATCCCACCTAGGCAGAGCTGGGAGCACTGGCCCTGGAGGGGACAAAAAGGAGGAAGGCCTGGGAGCCAGCAGGAAGAGCTGGGTGTCAGAACTGAGCTAACTCCCACCAGGCTGGGACTGACCGATTACATCCAGAATCTGCACAGCTCTTGGCCTCTCTCTTTCCCACTAGACCATGAGCTCCCAGAGGGCAGAGCCTGTATCTTCCCCATCCTTGGTTCCCCACAGCCTAAGATGACTCCACTAAAGAATGTTTGTAGGAAGAATAAGTAAATGAATGAACACATAAAGCCTGGGCAAGCGTGCACCCCCTAATCCTACATTTTCTTATCTGTGAAGTGGTAATGACTCCTAACTAGAGTATTGTGAAGACTGAATGACATAATGAATGTGAAAGCACACGGTCAATAGGGACTCTCACATAAAGTAGATGTTCAAACATACTTTATCCTCTCTTTTGCCTTTAACCACACCTCCTGACTTCAAGTACTCCTGGAACTTCACTGGCCTTCATATATTATAGGCTGAACTTGACAGTGCACCAAATGGCTAGAGAATCATAAAATACCTGAGCGGGGGTACCAACAGCAGCCATCAGTCTTGTTTTATTTTCCTGCTCTTAATCAATTCCCCTTTCACAACACCCCATTTTTCCATATTGAGCCTCCAATCTCAGTCTCTGTGTCTTAGGAGGAGCTGACCTCACCCAGACTGTCCAGGAGGATATCGAGTCAATCTGATTGGGGCCAATCTGAGTACTGACTGACTCTTGCCACAGTGATCAGTTGGGTGTACATATGTCCAAGGTGACTCAACTCTGGGACTTGTGAAAGAGGGAATCAGGGAATCCCCCTTAACCCTGAGAGGATGGGATGTCCACCAGGAGTTGCTGGCAGTCATTTTGCTTCCACAGGGGAGACAGCCTGTCAGAGAATGGTATCAATGCTCAGGGAGCAGCTGCAAACCCTGTCCTGACGACACTGTCTCTAGATCCAGGCATGCTTAAAACCAATATTCCTTTGGACTTTAAAGTTTTGCATGCAAATTAATTCTCCTTTTTACTTAAGTAGGTTTGAATTGGGTTTTCTGTCACTTGCAACAAAGAAATTTGACTAATACAAGACCTTGACGTTTACCTCATCAAACCTCCTCATTTTACATGTGGGGAAGAGATTTGCAAAATCACATGGCCAGTTTTTATACACAGCCAATTTTCCAAATAAATCTATTGCCTCACTTCCTTTTATCTTTACTGCTGACCAGAATAGGAGCTGCTTGTCCTTCTGCCTGGGTAGGGTCATAGAATATTGATTTTGGTCACAGAACGCCTAATCTTTCTCTAACAGAGAGAATTTCCTAATTCAAGTCCTCAGCAACCAGTTTTGTTTTGCATTACAATGTTTTTATCCCCCAAGCGGAACTGCTGATGACCGTCCTTTCCCTTCCACACAGTGTAATCAGCAGCAATTAATTCTAATCACAAAGAGACAGCACGAATGAACAGAGCATTAATTGGACGGAAGTAATCAGAATCTCCTTAGCCTGCAGTTGGTACCTGTATGGAAGCATATGTGATCAGGCTCATGCATTCGTGTGTCCACACACACACACACACACACTCCTCCCCCCTTCACTCCAATCAACCAGGGCACAGGAGAGGGTATAGACTGAGCATACTGTCTGGTCACCATGGTGTAGTATTAAAAAATCAAGGACTTTGGAGTCACAAAGATTCTACCACCAACCAGTTGCTTAAAATTGGCCTCCTCATTTGTAAAACAAGGATACACAGACCTACTTCAAAGCGGTTTGGAAGATTAAATAAGTATATTGTATATAAAGCACTTCTTACTGGTTTTTAGCAGGAGCTCAGTAAGTGCTAGTTTTCTTTCCTTCCACATCAAACACCTTTTATAGCTGGTAGAGAATAAAGGCCTAACGTGACCTGAAATTTTAGATAGTTGACTGTTCTGGACTGGGTCAAACAAACTTGATAGTCCCTTCTGATCTCCCTTTAATCCTATACCACCACCCTCCCCCATGTATCTACCCCAACACACACACACACACACACACACACACACACACTCAGTCTGGTCATTCTTCAAGGCTTAGCCTAGACTGCACCACATACATCCTTCATGAAATTTTTGAAATTTGTTCCTGAGAGCACTATTTTCTTTGAACTCCATTCCTTTTTCATGATATAAAGTGTATATGGTGATATAAAGTGATATATGGTGTCTTTGTTTCCCTATCTCCTCAAGTTCCTTCACTCCATCATTGAACCAACTTCTTGAGCCAGTAGATGCATGGGCATATTACTTGGTCTGTGTCCTAAGACATTCAGGTTCAAACTAGTCCTTGAGCACAGCAACTGTGTCTGACTCATTTTGCTATCCCTCAGGCCTTGAGCCATGGTTATCCTTAAATATGTGATAATGTCAGTGGGTTGCCCAGGAGAAAACATCTGGGCTGGGACATCAATAGGTCTTGTGAGGATACCCAAGGCCAATGAGCTTTCTAAGATTGGGCACGGATTCTGCTGAGCTTTCTGAGGGAAAGGATTCAGTATTACAGAGAGGGATCTGGGGTTAATTAGCCATGTCCCTAGATCATGTCACACAGGATGCATTCAAATCCAAAACCTTGAATCAGCTGAGACCTGGTGCCCAAGGATATATGATTTAGTAATATACCTGCAGAAGCTCTGGCCTGGGATCAGGCCCACCTTTGCCACCAGGTTTCACAGTGATGTTGAACAGTTATTTACCCCTTCTGGGTATCAGTTTAGCCACCTCAATTTTAGTCAGCCAACAACTGTGAACACCCACTGTGTTCCTCATCCTGGAGATATAGAGATAAACCTGATATCATTAGCTCCTTTCAAGAGCTCATTGTCTAGCAGGAATTATGAAAAGGAAAATCAAAGAGAGATGTTGTAACCTTTTTATATTGTGTAGTTCTTTGTTTTTAAAACCTGAAGAAGGCTCCTTAGTGCCTGTAGGATAAATTGCCAATCTCCTTTACCTGAAATCACAGCCTCTTGTGATGTGGCCTCCACCTACCTATCTAGTCTCTCCTTCTCCCATACTGATCCTGTGCCCTGGCCACACTCTAGTGCCCATCACTCTCAATGCTCCTTTATCATTTGTGCCTTTACCCATGTGATGTCCTTCCAAAATTCTCTTTCTGCTAAATTTCTGATGATCCTTTAATACAAAGTGAAAGTATGAAGTATGCACAGAAGTAGCATCACATCTGTAAATTGGAAATAGTTCCAAATGTTATGGTTTTATGAAAGCTTTCTTTTTTCCCCCTCCCTTCCCTTCCTTTCCTTTTTCTTCTCTTTTCTTCTCTTTTCTTCTCTTTTCTTCTCTTTTCTTCTCTTTTCTTCTCTTCTCTTCTCTTCTCTTCTCTTCTCTTCTCTTCTCTTCTTTCTCTCTCTTCTTCTCTTTTCTTTTAAAGGGAAGATTAGATTAGCTCTACCAACACTTTTAAGATGCAATCACTCATTAATCTTTGTATTGCATCTTTGGAACTCATGATCAATCTGCTCGAGCTGTACCTCTCCTCATGGTGTTTGAAAACATCCCAAGCGCCAATTAACTAGACTGCAGGCTATGGGCTTGTCTTCCTAAAGAAAGTTCCTTTCAATGGTGAGTGAGGTATCAAGTCAACTTCACCGCACCCAAACTTCCTATTCCTAGATTTCTATTCCTGACCTTGAGAATAGTTTTCTCCTTATTTTTTAAAGAGATTTTTAATTTTTTTAAGTTTATTTATTTATTTGGAGAGAGAGAGAGAGAAAGAGAGCATGTGTGCGTGAGCAGGGGAGGGGCAGAGAGAGAGGGAGATAGAATCCCAAGCAGGTTCTGTGCTGTCAGTGCAGAACCCAGCTCAGGGCTTGATCCCACGAACTGTGAGATCATGACCTGAGCCAAAACCAAGAGTTAAATGCTCAACCCACTGAGCCACCCAGGCACCCCAAGATTTTAATTTTTTTTTTACTAATCTCTACACCCACTGTGGGGCTTGAACTCACAACTCTGAGATCAAGAGTTATATGTTCTATCAACAGGCAGCAAGGGGCCCCTAAAGTTTCTCTCTTAAAAGATGCTGTAAGAGATCACTTAGGTCTCTTATTTCAGAGCATTGAGGTGCTCATCCACAGCTCTGGGCTTTCAGGCCCTTGTGGAATGTCTTCCTCTTCCCCTCTTGGTGAATGCTTAACCACCCTTGTAAACTCAGCTCAAAATGTGTCCCATTTAGGAAGCCTTCTTAGATTCCTTAAGGCTGAATTAGTTGCTTACTTAATCTGTTCTCTGTGTTCTCATGGAATGCTGAACCCATCTTTTCTTTAACTTTAATTACACCGTTTTATAATCCAAACCAGGTAAAGAGACAGGTTAGGCAGATTAGGTACCAGGTACCATGTGTGATGGGATGATAAAACATCAATGAAAATATAGCAAGCTGAAGAAAATTATATTTATCAGAACTGTTTACTAAGATGTAGTTGGAGGGAAATTTGAGGTGTTCAGGTGACATAACTTGCTCAAGTCATCAAGCTAGACAATGGTCTAGAATGGTTTAAATGGTTTGAATCCAACTCCAAAATCAAGGCTTGTGTTGGTTATTCACTCAGTCATATGTGTTGGATGCTGTGTGTCAGGCACTGTGCTAGGCACCGGGGTGCAACATTTCAAACATGGCAGACAATGGCAGAGCAGAGCCTAATTCCTTATGTTGGTTTCTAGTGTTAAGATCTGAGATTCTTCTGAGCACCTGGGTGGCTCAGTTGGTTAAGGATCTGACTTTAGCTCGGGTCATGATCTCACCGTTTGTAGGTTTGAGCCCCATGTCGGGTTCTGTGCTGACAGCTCAGAGCTTGGAGCCTGCTTCGGATTCTGTGTCTCCCCTCTCTCTCTCTGCCCATCCCCCACTTGTGTTCTGTCTCTGTCTTTCTCAAATATAAATAAGCATTAAAAAAAAAAAAAAAAAAAAAAGATCTGAGATTCTTCAGTCCCAGTGTGTGATTTCACCAGTTGGAAGCTCCACAGCCAGCTTCCCAGCTTCACCCCCCTCTCCAGGAACAGGCAAGAAACTTCCTCATAACAACCCCTGCCTCTGCCCCCAAATCTTTGGCTGTGCCCACTGTGGAAAGAGAGCCAAGGCTGCTTCCAAGTTCATTAATAATTTTGGCTTTCTGGAGGAAGGAATTGGATTGCTTTGCTCTTCAAATATCAAAACATCCAATTAACACAGCTAATTAGCATCACTAGCAGCAGTCAAAAGAATGGCAATTTAGATGCAGGATTTCAAAGGTTTCCTAGTTGTAGGCCAAGGCAACCCATCACTTGCTAATGACAAGAGTTCCTTGCTTAGGCAATTCTATAGCAGCCATCAATTAGCCTAGCCACCAGGCAGAGATTGGCCCCATCCCTGAGTCATTTGTCTAATCAGAACTGTGAGGAGAGAGAAAGAGACAGAGTTGGGGAGCAGGAGCGAGGGGGAGGGAGAGAATGAATTAGGAAAAAAGGGAAGCACAGAGAGAGAGAGATAGAAACAACACACAAAGACATAGAAATTCTCAGAGACAAAAAGAGACACTGTGTGAGAGAGATGAACAAAAAGGCAGCTTATAAATAGATAGCAATCATAGAGGCACAGAGAAACAAAAATAAACATCTTAAGTATAGAAAAGATAGGACAAAAAACTTCCGGCCACCAGTAGCCTTGGGAAAGCGGCTGATCTCTGGGCAGCCCAGCACTCTGATTGATAATATTGGGCTGAGCTGTGAGAACAGATTACAATTTGGCAAAATTTGGCTGCTATGGTGAGACTCGAAGATAAGAGACTGAAAGACCCCACCTGAACTTCTTGTTCCCCCTCACACTGAATGTTGGCCTTTCATGAGCCTTGGTTTCTCTTTAGAAGGTTGGGTATGAGGTCAATGTTCCTCTGTTTGTGTACTTTCTCCTGTGATCAACACCCACCACACCCCCCTTCCCTGCTCCTGGCACCGACAACCAGGCCTATGATCAACTGGGAGTTCTGTTGTCTCCCTCAAGGAAGGAAACAGATGGATCTCCTACTGAATTCACTTCAGAACTGACTTTGGAGTCTTTCCTCCTCCCCACTGCACTGCCTCTGCCCTGGTTCAGGCTTTATGGTCACACTTCTAGAATGTCACAACAGCCTCTGCTCTCTCCTTGCTGCTGTCCAGTACAATTCATGTCACTGTTGCCAGAGTGACATTTCTTTTTTTTTTAATTTTTTTTTAATGTTTATTTATTTTTGACATAAAGAGAGAGACAGAGCATGAGTGGGGGAGGGGCAGAGAGAGAGGGAGACACAGGATCTGAAGCAGGCTCCAGGCTCTGAGCTGTCAGCACAGAGCCCGACGTAGGGCTCGAACTCACGAACCGTGAGATCATAATCTGAGCCGAAGTTGGACGTTCAACCAACTGAGCCACCCAGGTGCCCCTGGAGTGACATTTCTAAGACTTGGGTAGGACTATGTTTCTGATTTAACCCGCCCCCCCCCTTTTTAAATGTTTTTATTTATTTTGAGAGAGAGAGAGAGAGAGAGAGAGAGCTTGAGTTGGGGAGGGACAGAGAGAGAGAGGGAGACACAGAATCCAGAGCAGGCTCCAGGCTCCTAGCTGTCAGCACAGAACCTGATTGGGGGCTAGAACTCATGAACCATGAGATCATGACCTGAGCTGAAGTTGGACGCTTTACAGCCTGAGCCACCCAAGCACCTCTGACTTAAACCCCTTTTTAATGGGTTCCATATTTTCTCTAGGTCAAGCCCAAGCCTGTTAAACATGGTATTTAAGGCCTCCTTCTGGGTGCTGGCTTCTGCTGTCTCCTCTGCAGCCTCTCCTGACCCTCCTCTCTCACCCCCCTCTACGCTCACACTCCAACCACTCGAGATGACATGGGGACCCCTGGACACTCCACACTGCCTTTACCTCTGGGCTACACTTCATCCTGTCTGGCCCCTGCAGTACCTAACTGATTCCTACTCTTGCTCTGTATCTTTCTATGTCTTTGTTCACACCCTTTCTTTGCCTTTAAATTTGTTCTTTTCACCACCTCATCTCTTACCTATCAGGTATACAAGGGTCACAAACTCAAAAGTCTTCAGAGGGCAGGCTCATAATAGAAATATGTGCAATGATAGTTGTAAACCAATAGGGGGATTAGTGGCAAATTGGACAGTAAATGCCATGCTCAAAGCCCCTCACACTCAACATTAAACCAACCAACCTACCAAGTCACCAGCCAGCAGACATGCTCCTGGCCAAACCCACCATCTGCAGAAAAGAATCAGCCGCGGGCCACCAGTTGGTGACGCTCCATCCATATCTTAGACTGGGAGTTTAGCTTGGCCTACTAGGCCCTCCATGTTCAGACTCCCTTCCATCCCTTGCCATCTCCTTGCATCCGGTTTCTGTGTGCAGGGGTATTTTAGCAGCCTGTGCCTCTCCTTCCCTTTGGGCCCTGCAGGGGTGTTAACTGTGTGTAAATAGCTGCAAAGAGCCCTAATGGTTACAGTGACTAGGCCAATCCCATCTCAAGCCTGGTCCAGGCAAGATGTTATTAATCAGCATTTTAATGAAACCTAATTACAGCAGACAATACCTCCCACCAGGTAAGACAATGGTTACAGATGGGAGCAAACCAGGAAATCTCTGCTCTCTCCTGGGCTTACTCAAATCATAGTATGGAGGGTTAACTCGGGAAGGACTGGACAGCTGTAGGGACAAGAGTCCAGCAGAGGGCCCTGCTAGCAGTAAGAAGTGCCTCCTCTCCCAGTGCCAATATAAACAGTCGGGACAGTGAGTGGAGCTGGGCTTCTGGCTTGGGATGGGTCTGGCACATGATGATGATCTCTTCTGAGATCTCTTCTGGCTGACATTCTGTTTTTCTAGATA
This sequence comes from Herpailurus yagouaroundi, assembly GCF_014898765.1. Taxonomy (NCBI): domain Eukaryota; kingdom Metazoa; phylum Chordata; class Mammalia; order Carnivora; family Felidae; genus Herpailurus; species Herpailurus yagouaroundi. Next base: position 38,571,699 of record NW_024412388.1, read on the forward strand.
TGACTATGTCTCTGCTTCCAGCACCTATTCCTGAGTCAGACCTTGGGTAAGGCATCCAAGTCTTCCAAAAATGACCATTGTTTCCTCAACTCTGTTTTCTCTCTTTGTCCCTCCATTTACTCTTCTTTTCTCCTTACTACACTCCTTACAACAGGACCCCTCCTAATCCACTGGCTCCTGTCACACAGAGATAATCTGGACTCTGAGATCAGATAGTCTCAGCTGTGTGACCTTGGGAAAGTTATTTTCAGTGTCCTCATCAGTCAAATGAAAACAGTAATCCTGTCCTATCTTCTTCACATGGTTGTTCAGGGAAAACACCTAGGGCAATGCCTGCCGCTTAACCAAGTCTCTTTCTTTTCTTCTTCTTCTTTTTAAAATTTTTAATGTTTATTCATGTTTGGAGAGAGAGAGGGAGAAAGAGAAGGAGGGAGGGAGGGGCAGAAAGAGAGGGACACAAAACCCAACGCAGGCTCCAGGCTCTGAGCTGTCAGCACAGAGCCCAACATGGGGCTTGAACTCACGAACTGTGAGATCATGACCTGAGCTGAAGTTGGATGTTTAACCCATTGAGCCATTCAGGTGTCTCCCAAGTCTCTTTCTTAATTCTGTGCTTTCACTGAATAGTCAGTAGGTGGGAGAAACATTGGGCCCTTGCTGGTTGTTTCTTGACTGGGGAATGAGTATGAGATCTACAATACTCCCAAAATCATTCTAAGGGGACGGAACACTGGTCTAGGGTAAACTAACCTGGCTCCCCCTTTCTATCTCCTCCTACACACACCATCTGTTTCCCCTGTTAATACAATTATTTCCTCATGCTATTTTCTTGCTCAAGAACCTTCTCTGGCTACCCATTGCCTATAAGCTAAAACCTCAAATTAGTACTATGGCCCTCAAGGCTATTATCTGGCTCCAAAGGACTATTCCAGCTTTACTTCCTGGGCCTCTCTTGTATGAACTTGCTACTCCAGACAGGCCGATTCCTGAACATGCTCAGTTCTAGCACTGCGGCTTCCTTTATTCATGCTGATCCTGTCTCTGGAGGGCCTTCCTTGTGTCACCACTAGACTGTAAGTTCCTTCACCAGACTGAGAGTGGATGCCATTTTGTTTCGTTTTGTTTTAAATCTCAGTATTAACAGAGCTAGATACAATGAAGACCCTCAATAAATATTTGTTAACTTGGACTAAATGACCTCCCTTCAAATTCTTCTTTTTTCAAGTCTGGGATATTTCCCTTTATGTGCCATGATGTAATCAAGTTCAAGATCTGAAGCCAACAGACCTGGTGTCAAACTCAAGCTATGCCACCATGATGGCTAATTTTATATATCAGCATGGCTGTGACATGATGACCAGATAAGTGGTTAAACATTATTCCAGATGTTTCTGTGAGGGATGTTTTGAAAGGGATTATCACTTAACGTGGTGAACTTTGAATAAAGCAGATGATTCTCCATAATGTGAGTGGGCTTCGTCCAATCAATTGAAGGCCTGAATGGAACAAAAAACTGACTTGCCTCGGAGCAAGAGTGAATTCTGCAATGGATAGTCTTCAGATTTGAACTGTTAAATCTGCTCTTCCCTGGGTCTCCAGCCTGTTCACCTACCCTGCAGACTTTGGATTTGCCAGCCTCCATCATCATATGAGCCAATTCCTTAAAAGAAATCCCCCTCTCTCTATATCCTATTAGTTCCATTTCTCTGGAGAACCTTGACTTATACAACCATGTTATGCATTTCTGTCAAGTTGTTCTACCTCACTGAGCCTTTGTTTTCTAAACTGTAAAATGGGGATAATTGTTTCTCCTTCACAGAATTGTTGTGACGACTCATTGTGACCCTGTGTGTGTGAAAGCCCTGGAAACTGTGAGCTACTGCACCACGCTAAATCTTACTGCAAGGCTCACCACCCTCTAGGAAGGCAGCCCCACCTGATCTAGCCCTCTTTACACTCAGACATTCCTGTGCTCTGAGAGTAGTCTACGCCCATACAAGCTGACTCTGTCCTTTTACTATCTAAGTACGTGCAAGGCCCAGAACTGGAGGGAGATGGAATGGGTGGGGAAAGGGGTCCCAGTAGAGGCGAGTCTGGGGCAGCTCTCAAAGCTAGTGCAGAGGCTGCTATAAAGGATTCAGACATGATGCTGCAGTCGGTTGGGTCCTGAATTTAAATGCAGCCCATTGCTCTTTGTCTTGACAAGGTAATAAAAAAAATCCTCAGACAGTATATTATGGATGCAAAGGTGCAATGCAGGCTCTCTGCTCTCTGTACGCCATCTGAGAGAAGCAAGACATATCTGGGCCTAGGGGGGCAGACCTTGTGGGGAGGGAAACAGGTCAGAGCGGATGGCACATCCTTGGCAGCACAGGGAGGGCCTAGACCCCCTCACACTAGCCAGTACTTCACGATCCTTCATGCTGTGACTCACAGAGAAGATGCTATTTGTTTGCACAGTGAAGGGAGAAGTGAGGGGCTGCTTTCTGCTTGAGGTTACAGGCCCCAGAGCATGGGCCACTCCAGCCTTGTGAGGCTGTGCACAGGCTGAGGTATCAGTATCTTGGTGTAGCAGCAACTCACCCAAGCACCGAGGGAAGGAGTCCCTGGGATACACTTTCCTTCTCAGCTGGGAACACAGAAGATGCTATGGTGCTTATAGTAGACCTGATGGAAAACTCAGCTAGGAAGTCATAATTGGGCCCCCAAACTCCAGTGGGTCTTGTGATTGCTGTCTCTCTCGGTGGGTGGAGAATCCCGCAAATCTGATCATGTTGTCCCTCAGTGAGAATGACTAGCACATGCACTCCTCAGTAGGGTACATAAAACAAGGCCCCCACCCTCCGTGCAGCCCCATCGTTAAGCACTCCCTACCTTAATGATTTTATCTATTTTTCAAACAACATCCGGTTTTTCTCATTCTTTCTTTCCCAGGTATGGATGTGGCTGATTTGACTGCCCTAGAATAAACTTGGCCAAAAAGTAGGTCTCCAGGCTGCCTTGGCTGCAGGATGCAGGTGGACCCCCAGTGTTCATTCTAGGGCTGGGGTGAGGTGACAGTGGCTCCCTATGACATGCTGTTTCCTGGAGGACCACTGCAATAGCCTGTGTCAAGCCAAATTGCACAGGCACAATGAAGACCTCCATCCAAGTCAGTTTTGTTAGTATCACATTCACCTAAGCAAGTCACCCAGATACACCTTACAGCAGGGGGCAAGAAAGAATACTCTGTCCACTGTCATTTCCAGCACTTGAAGCTCTAGACATTTCCAGCTCCTGAGCCACTATGTTGTGTCATGTCTCTGGGCCTTGGCCTGGAATGTTCAGCAATTGTAACGTCTGCACGTCAACTTTTCCATCAGATTGTACCTTGGAACACAGGGGCCTCACTTGATCCATTTCTGGGTCCCCAGCCATCCATTATGGGACCTGACACAGAAGGAATGCTCAGAAAGACCCATCATCTGTACTACGGTTGCAATTTCAGTTCATAGAATGCGTAACCGGAAAGGACAATAGAGATTCCTTAGTTCGACTGTCCCCTTCAGCAAAGATGCAATGTCTATTAATCTTTGATCCTCAATGCCCAGCACAGGACCTGGAACAGAGTGTGTGCTTGATAAATATTTTTGCATGAATCCCCCTAACACTTCTATAGATAAGAAAATGAAAGACCAGAGATGCAAAATGAAGTCCCTCGGTCACACAGGAAGTTTCTGGAAGTCTGGATTCCCCTGATTCCCAGGACGCCAGAACCCAGCGGACCTTTTCTAAGGCCTTGTTTCTTGACACAGACCTAAGGTTATGTGAAGGAGGACTTTACTTCTTCCAAATTTGTCTCTGATCATTGACGGATCCAACATAGATGAGTTTCTATTGATTGAAAGCCATGAAGGCAAAAGGCAATTGCTGTAACAGCAACAGAGCTGGCTTTGGAGGCTGAGAGACCTGAGTTTGGGAATCAGCAGAAGCACTTGCTGACTACATGACCTTGTGTAAATCCCCTGTTTACTCTGTGCGTCAGTCTCCTCCCCCTACTTCCTGCACCCCGGGGACCAGGATGCCTATATTTCAGGGTTAGAGTCGAGATCCCCGCTAATGTGTGCGCTTACCTAGAACATATTAATCATAGGTGGCCTCTCACAATGACATTGTTTCAAACTGTGCTTCAAAGCCGGCCTGCAAGCGCTAGCCGTCACCTTTGGAGATGGTTTGCCCTGACAAAGACTCCCAGTCTCGATGCCCTGCCATCCCGGTATTTTAATATTCACAGTGCCACTGCTCGCTCTGGAATAGCCACTGACCATAAAGTTTGACATTTTGAAGATTAAAGTGCTTTGAATTAGTCATGCACATGTGATGTCATTGTTCCTCCTCATCCTGCTCCGGAATCTAAAAATGACTTTCAGCAGAGCCCAGTAACTTTCCCTCAACAATTACCCTCTAGTGCAGAGAGGTATGCAGGAGTTTCGGCCAAGTGAATACTCTCTGTCACTTGGGAGAGAGCCAGACCAGAGGAGAGATGGTGTGAGTCCACATATTTAGAGGGAGGGGTCTGCTCTGCCAGGCCTTGGTGCCCTGCTTCCCTCTGGAAGGGGTGGGGTGAGGCGGGGCAGGTGAAATCTCACAGCAGTCTGGCTGAGAGCACAGAAGCAGAGCAGGGGCTGTGAGATTACAGGGCTTGGGTTTGGAGCCTGGCTCTGCCCCTCACAGGTTGTGTGACCCTGGGTAAGTTAACATCTTGAGCAACATTTTCTCACTTCCAAGACAGGAATGGTGGCTCCTTCGTAAGGCTGCTGTGAGAATTACATAAGCTAATAGAACACTTAGCACAGTGCCTACCACATGGTAGGCAATCCGTAAATATTTTCCTTCTTTTAAGAGCTTTCCAACTTTCCAAGACTCGGATATCTCGTCATGCTTTAAATGCTGTGTGTTCCCAGAATCCCAGAGACATCCACTGGCACATATTACTAAAACACTTAGGCAAAGGGAAGTGAGTTTGGGATTTTCCAGCCTGCCCTTACTACAAATAAGTAGGGGCAGACTCAAGTCACAGTTTCCTTGTGAGAGAAATCAAACCAAGAATCCCCTTTGTTTTAAAACTAGACTATGGTTTTACAGATGGTGTGGATGATTCTCCATCTAGACAGGAAGTCTGATCTCCAACCAGCTAACCCCCCAACTACCTACTCAGCAGGCCCCTGACCTACTGGGATGGCCATGAAGTGATCATACAGAATTGTAATGTGTGAAAATAGTATCCCGTACTAGGAGCCAGTCAGGGTGTTAAGTACTTACATATGTTCTCATTTAACCTCACACAAACCCTGGGAAGTTTGTACCATTATCTCTATTCTCCAGGTAAGGAGTCTGAGGTCCTGAAAGGTGAAGGAATTTGCCCAAAGTTGCACAGGGCTTAGAAATGCCGCAGCAAGGATCTGAAACCAGACATGCATGATTGCAGAGAATGTGGGCTCCTAACCACTGAACCATACCAGCTCAAATATATACAGTACTGGCCCTTGCCAGAGTCTGGACCAGTTAGCTGTCCTGGCTTCCCTATAGCTGGACTGAGAGACACCATATTCCCTGAGGATGGTATAGAAGATGCAACCTGTGTTCGTGTAGCAGCCAGCTAGACCTCAGACGGCTGCAGGTTTGGAGCCAGTTTTGGGATTGTGCCTTTGGTCCTCACCAGGCAACAATATAAGAAGCAACCCCATGATGCTGGTCCTGGCATATGTGGAAGGAATGCTTAAGAGGCCAGACAAAGGTCATTCCTCCCAACATGGGTCCCTGGGTGAAATGTTTCCTTAAGAGTTCAGGGCTAGGAAATGCTTTGAGGAGCTTTATTGAGGCATGTGCCTTTGTGGCAATTAGCACAAATGGTAAATAAATGAGCAAGCAAATTAGAATAGCTAGCCCATGGACACATACACCAGGATATCATGTGGGGCCTCAGGGGATGACTCCTTCCTTGCCACAAACCTTCCACCTTGGATGCTCTGGGAAGGGAGACTCTCCTTGACATTCTCACACCCTCTGGTTGTCCTTAGCTCAGTTCACATGCCCGGATCACACACTTCATCAAGAAGCCATTCTGCCTGCTGCCATGGAGGAGGCAGAAGAGAGAAACAGTGATCCCTGCAAGACAGTTTCTTCAAGGTGAAGGTCAAGTCCTTGTTTTTTTGAAAATCTCAATAAATGGCATTTGAATCTGAATCTGAACTGAGGTTTGAGGAGAGGAGAAAGAGGAAGGAGAGAGAGGACAGAAGACTGAAGAAGAAAGGAGAAGAACAGAAAGGGCCAGCCGGCACGATGGGGCTGTTGGCAGGCTGGAAGGGGAGGGCATTCTGAGGTGGGCCCTGGGCAGCCACCTGTTCAGCCCCTGCACAGGGCAGAGCACTGAGCACCCACTCAAGATGCTACGAATGGAGAATACTGGACTCAGACGTGGCTTTGGGTGCAAAATATTTCCACTTTTTGCCACTATTTGCCTTAAGACAGGAGGGAGCTAAGGAGGAAGAGGAAGGGAGAAAGGGAAAGTGGAAGTGGGAGGAAGAGAGGCCGGAGGGGGAGGAGGGACGAGAGGGCATACTGGAGATACGTGTGTGTCTGTGTATATGTATATGAGAGTGAAATAGACACATGGACAAAAAGAGAAAGAAAAAATGGAGAATGAGAGGGAAGAAGAAAGAAATGGGTAGGGAGGATTGATGTTCACGGGGAGAGAAACCTGGGAGAAGGGAAGGTGATGTCCCCCTCCCCCTTTGCCCCACCAAGGTGGCTCAGGCCCCTCAGAGCTCAGATTCCAGCCCAGACAAAGGACTTGGTGGCCTCCCAGTCCTCTGCCAGGAGGAAGCTAGACTCTCAAAGGCAGCCATGCACCCTGGGGGCCAGGAGAGGGCACTTCAACCTCAGGCAACAGCAGCAGAACTGCAGCTGGCGGTCCCGCAGAGCAGGCAGCAGGAGGCAGAGAGCCAGAGAGCAGGAGGAGAGGCCAGCCTCTTATCAGGCTGGTGGGTTACCAGCACTTCTCCAATGCAGCCAGGTCCCCATGCACAACCCTGTGGACACGGGACCGGCAATGAATTGGTTTGGGTGTCCCTCGGCTGCCTCTACACTAGCCCAGCACCTGCTCCTGCCTTCCCCTGCTCTGATCCTATTCCAGATTTCCGTCTTGAAGAGCAACATGCCTCCAGCTTCCTCCCATGTCCCCTCCTCCTCCCCCTCACCAAGAATCACCCCTTCCATGAGTGCAGGTGGACTAATCTTCAAAACCATTCCTTACACACTATGCCCTTTGATTTACACAGCCATTCACAAAGTGGGCACAGCAGGGAGAATGGGAAACTGAGGCACAGAGATGGAATGTTAGTGGTCTGACATCACATTAAACAAGTAAAAATCACTGTGCTTCCCAGTTGTTATATTCCATGAGGAGAACCTAAATATCTTAGCTGTTGACTGTGATGTTGCTTCAAGACCAGTGTCAAGGAAGGCTTACGAATGTTGTCTCTGACTACCAAATACTTAACTTTGTTCCAGACTGAGTCTTGGCCTCAGTCACACATCCTGACTACAGACCAAGCCCTGCCTGATCATTAATGACTATGTTCTGGTAAGAAGTTTTGAATTATGCACGGGAGTAGAGATAATGGAGTCTGATTCCACTGGGGTATCTGAGAACTCCAAACACTTTTAAGAGGATTGCTCTTTAAGAATCTTAGGAATCCCTTAAGAATCTTAAGAACCCTTCAAGGAAGTTTCCATCCCACTCAAATCTACACTGATTTCATCTTTTCCTGATGGCCCAGAAATTTATTACTTAGATTTCACCCAATTCAGTACTTCACTGATAACAGTAATAATAAAGCTATCATTTATTGAGTGCCTACCATGTTCCAGGTAATCTATTAGGCACCTGAGAATTTTGTTGTTTCCATCTACTTGAAACAACCCTATGAGGTAAGTTTCATAATCATCATTGCTATGAAAGGGCAAAGTGAGGCTCAGAGAGATCAGGTCACTTGCCCAAGGTCATAAAACTAGCAGATAGCAGAGCGGAGATCTGTACCCAGGTGAGCCTGGCTTTAAAGGCCATGTCCCTTTTTATCCTACTATTGCATAATGGCAGCTGTTACAACTCAGCTATTATAGCTCCTCGGCCACATGACTGGTTTCTTTAAAGAAAGTGTCCTCTAGAGGGGCAATAAAGTTTGGATTTGATATCAAAAGAAATAAATCCAAGCTCCTGGGAGGGCATTGCTCCACCACCTACAGACTGCATCACCTGACACAGGCTGCCTCCATCTAACTCTCACTTTGCATACTTCGGGAGTTGGGGGCTGGTTGTTTCTTTGAGTAGGCATTCAGGGTCAAGATGTACCTCCTGTGTTTATAAAACACAGATAATAGTACTCACCTCTCTGGGTGGTTGTGGAGGATCAAACAAGATGATGGCTCTGAATGCACTTTATATACTAGTAAGTGCCATTCACTTCCTGATAGTCTACCCAGGGCTCAGCATTCTGTAGGAGCTCCATAAATACCATGAATATATTTTTGCTTTGAATTGAAATCTAATCATTCTCTGTCTCCTCACGCCTCTCCACAGACTCAGGGCAAAATTTGCATATAATGAGAGCAGGTCCTGACCCTCAGGTTTTTCATCCTCCCAGCCATGACTCCTACCTCCTGCCTCTTGAGACACATCAACAAGCCAAGCACGGCCACAACCCCAGCTAAAGGCCCTTGTCTCAGACAAACTTGGCAGCTGCCTCCTCTTATTGGCAGGACATTTATCATCTTGAGGAAAATATTGATGGATAAGAAACCCCAGACAGGCAGTGCGTCTCATTGGGCATGCAGCCTGCTGCTTGGGAAGTGAGATTTGAGGTGCTGGTTCCAGGGCTTTCTGGAAGAAAAGGAGGGTTGGTGATCCTGTGGAGAATGGCCCATGCTCTCTAGGGATGACTGTGTCCAGTACATAGTAGATGTTCAATAACTGAGTTAGATCCGGGTTCAGTAGGTTCTTATACGAGATCTGGAGGTTGGAGGACCTTGGTCCAAACTCTTAATTTCCCAGATAGGAAAGTGGGATCAGGAAAGGTTACGATCACATAGCAGGTCAGTGGCACAGACCATATTACCAAAGTCCATGGCTCACGAATCTCCCATGGGAACACTGACCATTACACAATGATGCTACCAGGAGATATCTCAAAACCTCCGGTCAGATGGAGTAGTCTGGGAAGCTGGAACTCTGGGTTACCTAGGGAATCCAGAAGAAGGGGATTCCCTTAATTACATGCAGAGCTGTTCCCAGGGAGCACATCTTTTTAAAGATGAGAAGAATGGGAATAAGGCAGGGTGGTGTGTTATTTGGAGAGGTGGTGTGACATTGGTCTGTGCTGTAGTCTATCTCCAGTTGTCCCAAGCCACCATGTGTCATGGCACTCTCCCTGAAACCACCTACTGGTTCCCACAGCCTTCTCTAGCCTCATTGCCTCTTACTCCTTACCTTGCACCCCAAGGCCTAGATTTGTCCAAAGGAGGGAAGCAACTCTCCTGGTACTCTGGACTCTGCACACGCTGTTCTCTCAGCCTGTGAGGCCCTTGCATAGTACCTTCCTCACTCCACCTACTCCCATTATTGAGGTTGGGATTGATGCTCCTTCTAGCCACTGCCTGTGTCCCCCTCTGTCACAGCACTATACTGCGGTCACTCTCCTGCCTGTCTATACCATCACACTGGGAACTTCTCTAGGCAGAGGCCATGACCACCTGATTCTGTCTCCCTAGAAACCAAGCCAGACCCTGGTGCACAGTAGATGCTCAGTGAGTGTGGCCCTGCCATCTTCCACATAGAGCTTCAAGATGACACTGCTCCCCCCCATCCCCCGCCCGGGCCCGCCATGGTTCTTGTTCTGACCTCTAGGGCCACATAGAATGGATCTACTCCCTCTGCTCCATGATGGCTCTTTAGAAATTAGACCAAAGCAAGGCCTCTAAATGTCTTCTTTCCAAGGAAAATATTCCCAACTCCTTGACAAGTTCTTCACAAGTCATAGCTTTGGGTAGGGTAACCAAACATCTTGGTTTGCTTAGGACTCTCCTGGTTTTACCACTGGAAGTCCCCTACCTCAGGAAACCCCTAGGTCATAGGCACACCCGAATAGTTGGCAAACCTTGTTTTGTCTTTCTTTCCCATGTCAGTCCTTCAGAGGCCTTGCACTATTTTCTCAATGTCCTGTATAGAGTGGTGGTCAGAAAAAAACATAGGGTTCCAGGAGTCCAATGACACAACAGAACAAAGAAAGTCTAGCACCTCCTTGTTCCTGACATCCGCTTCTGTTAATGCAGCCAGTAAACATCAATTTTGGCAGGACAGTAATGTGGTGGATGTGGGGGTTGATACATTTGCCTTGTTGACCAATATCAAGCTTAATAGTGTCAATTAAGATGCCTCAACCATTTTACTACACAGAAAACCTCATTTCCCTGAATCAGTACTTTTCAAAGCTGCTTTTGTTTTGTTTTACACTAAAGGCAGAAATTAACACCTTTGTTCTTAATATTGCCTAAGTCCTCCAAGTGTTCAAGGCATTTGTCCATTCAACAATTATTTGTTAAACACCTACAGTGTGGCACACAGTCTTTGGCCTTTGAGCTGGTCAAAGTTATGTGCAACTCTGCAACTGATGTGAACTGATCTTGGGTAAAATTCTTCCACTCTGGGGGCTGTCCCCACATTTGTAAAAACAAGGGGGATGGGAACACAAGTAAATGTGTATGTAAGTGTGCAAATGACTAGGAGTATAAACAAACAGGTTCAAGTTACTTAAGAACTAGCCAGCTAACAGCCATAATCCTGAAACAATATCAACTCTTTTTATCATCAACTTGGTTTCCATGGAGGCTCACAGTGCTGTTAGTGAAGGCTGACAGTTATCACCATAAAGAAACTTTACAATTTTGTAATTTGTAGCTCTCTGCTGTCAGTAATATTAACAGCATTTCGAATTATGGCTATAAACTTGACAACAGCAGATAAAACCCTTAGAAACCTCATTTGTGGGGATGAGGAAGGATGGGGGAAGGTAATGACATTTTGGTTTCTAGCCCTGGAGAGGAGGCACGCTTTGATATGGAGGTGGGAGGCAATAGGGCCAAGGCAAGACTCACAAAAGGCAAGGCAGCTCAGCTCAGGCACTGCAGAGTGGGGGCCTGGGTGGCATTTGGGTGATCAGGAATTACAGACACATCAAGGCCAGGGGTGAGGGTTACAGAGAGCAGGGCTAGCAGATGGACAGGGCTGGCTGGTAGGTCCCAACCTCTGTGGGGTTCAGCAAAGGGCTTTTGTCCTACAGGAAATGGGAGGGAATCTGGGCCAAGTGCAGAGCAGGGAGGAAGGTGAGACAAAGCCTACCAGGCAGGATTGAGAGAACAACCTTGGGCATGTTATTTGACTTTTCTGGACTTTAGTTTCCCTACTATAAAATGGAAGTGCTTATCTCAAAGGCAAAAAATGAAATGATTCTTCTGTTTCTGTCTATCGATCAATCGATCGATCGATTGAGAAATCCTATAATTTCATCTTCTAATCTAAAGATAAGAAAACTTGAACCCAGAATGGGGAACATATCTTTCCAAACCAGCACAATCCTCCAGTACAGGGATCCTGACCCGTCCTATGATGAACATCGCAATATTATTATTTTTATCATGACTACTGCTACTATTAGCCAGTCATTCATTCAGCCAGTCATTCAGCAAGCATGTTTAAAGATCAAATTCTAGTCTACATCTGCATGGGGGAGAAAAAGAAACTCACAGGCCTGAGTTCAGTGTTGTTTTCTGTTCCCAAAGCTCTCTGATTGAAGCATTTTTTGCTTATGAATTTTAACAAAGGCTTGATCCTGGGCATGACAATCAGGGACTGGGAAGTACCTAGGTATTTATACATGCGAACCAACAGGTCAGACCTGACTGCTGCTTACTCTTCTGTCTAAAAAGTGAAGCCTTCTTACCAAGAAAGAAAACCCAGGCAGTACCCATACCACCCCCCCCCAGCACCCTCCCTCCAACAGCCCTAATACACACTTCTATTCTGATAATTCCTCTGAGCAACACAGATCACATCACCCATTGTCCTATTACTGAGCCAGCTACCCGATGCTGGTGAGTTGCTTCCATTGCATTAATTAATTAATTAACTCATTCATTCATCCATCCATCCGTTCATTCATTGGCATTCCCTGAGATTCTACCTAGTATCAGACTTTAAGCCAGAGAGATGAAGTGATTTAACCAAGGTCACACAGCTTTATGAGGGACACAAGGGGCAAAAGGCCCCACTAGAATGGGAATCCTGACTCCCAGTTCAGCATTCTTTTCTCCAACTCATCAAGGGGGAGTCTACCTTGACTGTGCACACCAAGAAAAATTCCTCCCTTCATTATGACTCTACAGTACCTTATAGAAAAATCTATTATGACCCTGCCCAAAGCTCAGGCCTCTCTCCAGAACTTCAGGGTCATATAGCCATCTGCCTAATAAGCTTCTCCATTTGTATATCACATGAGCCTCCTACACTCAATACATTCCAGAGCTCAAAATATCCCCCTCCTCAATCCTTTTCTCCAATTTAAGTGATTGGCCCCACCATCCACCATGTTGTTCAAGTCAAGAAAATTGGGTATCTTCCTTGACTTCTTCCTTTACCAAGCAATCACCAAAAATACTCAATCCTACCTGTTAGATATCATAACATGTTGCTAAAATGGAAGTATCTTTGTGTTTTTAGTCTTAGTGCTCAGTTTTAGTGAAGGTCTCAAGTCTATAGCTACTACATTTCAATGTAAGGCATGAAATCACCAGGCAGGACTTGCAAAGGGAAACCAGAAAGCCACTTTTGCACTCTTTAGCTCACCTTCAGACAAGAGGGCTACTGGAGGGGTATAGTGACCCAACAGAAGTAACCACCAGATCATCAGGGACTGAAGAAGGATCATAAACAACTGGCCTGAGCAGAGGGACTTGGCCAACATCAACAGATATCCAGCACAAGGGAAGGTATGTCTGAAGAAGCTGACGAGGGCTTGCTAATGCCATCTCACAAAAGTACCCATCACACAAGACCTTTCCTGTTCCTTTCTTCCTCTCCTTCATCCCGCTCAACCTTGGAGGGCTGAACATCTGGGGTTAGCCAGATGGGGGAAAGGGCTGCAAGGCAAGCTGGAGAAACACAAGTCACCTTGAGCTTATTTGAGACAAGCCTGAGCTAGAGGATGGGGTGGTTTTTACTTTGAAGAGCTTTTATGGCTTTGACTGGATCAGATCTGGTCATTGCTGAACTGAGACTTTTTTGTGACCAGAGTTAATCAGAAAACTTTTAATTTCCTGAGACTTATTAGAAAGTCATGGGGCCTGCCAGAGTTTTTACGCATCTAGATCTAGATCTATAATTTATGTACATCTATCTGTAGGGTCAACGGGGGACGAAAAAATACTTTATAATAGCACCCTGTGGGCACTGCTTATTCAATGTACCTGTTACATAGTTCCCGTCTTCACCATCTGGGTCTGCCTATGTTTCTTTATCACCTGCTGCTTCTGGCACAGCCTCAACTACCTTCCAATACCCTGGACACACATCCTCTCTCTGGCATTAGGGTCGTCCCCTGTACACCTACCTCTGCAGGAAGGTTCCCCCCACCCCTTCTCCTACCTGCGTGCCTTTTGTCCTGGAGGTTTGAGACTTAGTTTTTCTTTCTTCCTTCTGCCTCCCTTACACTCCCAAAGGGTTAGGTGACTCCCATGTGCTTCCCTGACCAGCAGAACTCCCCTCTGCCAGAGCATTTATCCTCTGATACTGCTGTCTCTACCTTTTCCCCTCCTTCCAAACTGTCTCCTCCTTGAAGGCAGTGCCTGGGCCTTATCCATCTATTTCTAGTGTCCAATGAGTGCTGTTTGATGGACAAGTAAATAAATGATATCTTTAATGTCTGATGCATATTTCAGAGGACCCAGTGCAAGGCTTATAGTAGGCTCTGAATTCAGATCAAGCCAATTAACTGAATTCTATATCTCTGCATCTTCTCTGGGCCATACCAGCCATGCTCTTCTCCCAGAGCCAGCATTTTCTGATTTCAAGGTGCCCACAGCTTATAAGCCTGTGTGGAAACCAGTCTACTCAGGACCCAAGGTCTCTGTTCCCGGTGTTTTCCTCATCCACTATGTCAAAGAGCTATTTCTTTAGCTTGTAGCCAAACCATAAACAAAGGCCAGAGGAGTTCTGGGTTATTTTATGATTCCAGTTTAGCTTTTCTCTCTCTCTTTCTTCCTTTTCTTCAACTGTTTCTGCTGCTTCTTCTTTTTTTTTTTTTTTTTTGTAAATCGTTTCAACAGAGCATATTTATTATCTGGCAGGCCAGTAAATTGTAAATAGGGTTTGATGAAGAATGGTACAAAATTCTCAGGAATTTATCACTTCACAACAACACAAACAACAAACCACATGAAGGAAAGGAAAGGGAACTAATATTTAATGTCACGGAACTTTTTTTGTTAATTTGTCTGCATTCTTCCACGTAACCCTCAAAACAACCCTGTGAAGCAAGTAATATCCTCACTTTACAGATGAAGAAGCTGAGGTTCAGAGTGGTTACATAACTGGGTTAGGGCCCTCAGCTAGAATGATGCAAAGCAGAACTGACACCTAAGACTCTGACACCAGAGACGGGAACAGAGACCATCAGTCAGGGCAGAAGCCTCTGGGATGTTCCCTTTTTAGATTCTGTTAAAAGCTATGTGTCTTTTGGGGCACCTGGGTGGTTCAGTTGGCTGAGCATCTCTTGATTTCAGCCCAGGTCATGATCTCACAGTTTGTGGGTTTGAGCCTCACGTCAGAGTCCTTGCTGAGTATGGAGACTGTTTGGGATTCTCTCTCTCCTTCTCTCTCTGTCTCTCCCCTACTCATGCTCTCACTCTCAAAATAAATAAACGTAAACAAAAGTTATGAGTCTTCCTTCCAGAAAATGACCTATGCATCTTTACTCACAGTTTACATAAACCATAAATAGTTCATAAGCTCTTCTTGAAGCCCATCCATAAGACCCTCAGTTAAGAACCCTTAACTAAAAGAATGAAAGTAGCTATGGGCTTAGCCTGATTGGCTGTCTAGGACACTTTTGTATTGATTTTCCTTATTAGATTGAACTCTTACACTCATGGAATCATTCCATATTAAGACTCTTCCAACCACAGAATTGTGGATTGTTAATTTTATAAACTCATCTAAGCATGGAATTATAAAATTTTAGATTTTAGATTTCAGAATCAGAAAAATCTTAGAACATCATAGCTGGATGGGACCACAGTAGAGATCAAGTCCACCCATGATTTCGTTCCATGGCTCTGACAGGTGGAAGTACTTACTGGACAATGAGGCTAAGAGATGGTCAGGACTTGCTCAAGGTTACCTAGTAATGGTGATGGAGTCAAAATTCAAACCCCGGATGCTGACTTCAGAGCCAGATCATCAGGCTAAAGCCTCACCCAATAAAAGGAAAGCCATGCAGTCTTCATGGTGAGGGGAGGGGAGAAAAATGGGGGCAGGAGGAACATCTGTTGAGTACCTATCATGTGCCAGCATTGCCTGTGGGTTGGAGACACTTTCCCATGAATCCTGCAGCATGAGTATCATTACTATTTTCATTTTACAAGTGGGTAATTGGCTCAGACTGGTGAGGTAACAGTCCAACGTCACACGGCTAGGGAAGGATAGGTGACTGCATCCATTGTTGTATTTCTCTGATGGAGTGGAGGAAGAAAGTCAGAGAACACCCTGATAAAGTTTAGCTGGTGCTTTTCCAGGGAGAAAAATTAAACTGACAAATACATATGTTCTGGTGGGTGGAGAGGCAGACACTATTGCTGGCCTGAGTGAAATACCCCTCAGGCCTCCCGTAGTCCTTCTCTGGTCTTATTCTCTCATCCAGCATGCCCCGGATAACTAACGTGTCCTCCACGTACCCTGATGCTGACAAGGGCTGTTCTAGATAGCAGACATAAAAACCCTGCCATGGGAACTACACAACTGCTACTCTGTGAACCGTTGGTGTTGTGAGGTCGGGGCTGTCAACTGTGGTGACTCCACTGAGACTTTGCCCCATGAACCCTACCAACACAGCCACAGCTCTCTTGTTCTAACAACCCCTTCTTAACATAAATGCAGGTCCCCATTCACAGTCACGTAAGCTTTATGATGTTTTAACCAACAGTCACTTAATATTTAGAGCTGACAGTGCATGCTCATATACATTATTTCATTTTAACTCCTTGCAGCTCAGTGAGGTTAAGTGTTATGTTCTCCTGTTACAGAGGAGGACACTGAGGCCCAGTCAGGTGATGAAACTGGACCAAGGTGACACATCTATCAAGTGGCTGAGCCAGGATTCAAACCCAGATTTGTTTCAATTGAAAGTCTGCTCTTTGCTTAATAACCACACTTCTTCATGACTGTCTCTATTTAATTCCCATAAAGGGGATTAGGAAAGCAAAGGTTTGTAGTCCCTCTGTGAAGGTGATGGGCTCACCTTGGGGAGGTGAGGACTTGCTGAAGGACACTCTTTGAGATGGCGCTGGTGCTGTCATCAGAATCCAGGTCTCCTGACTCTCAGTCTGGAGGACACTTCCTCCCAGACCATATTGCCATTGCCATCAGACTGTGTAATTTCTCTTTCTGATCAGGACGCGGAGCCAGCAGCCAGTGAAGATCAAACTCCGTCTGCCTGAAGTCTCCCTCTCATATGAGAGGAGACACACATTTCAAACAAGAACCAGGTTAAATCGCTCTTAGGTGGTGAGCTGGTCTGGCTTCCCTGGTGCAACTCCTGGGTCCTCTTCTTGTACCCAGATGACGGGACAAGGCAGGGTGGCTCTGATGGCATTTGGTCCACTTGGCTCATGCACCACCTCACTGTCCACTCCGAACTCCTCCCAGTCACTAGCTCCTGCTCCTCACTGACACCCCCATCCAATCACTTACCAAATCTACATGTATGTGGTTCCCCATTCTACATACTCCCTGGAAGCACCCAGGTTTAGGCCAGAATCATCTCTCACCTGGATTGTCAGAACAGCCTACTATGTTTGTCCTTGCCCAAAGTCTTGGCCCCTTCCAATCTATTCTTCCCACTGTAGTCAGAGTGGCTTTCCATCATGGTGTGAAACCCTTCTATCGTTCTCCATTGCCTTCATATTCAAGTTCAAATTCCTCACAGTCTGCCACTTCAGTGTCATCTCTTATATCTGAAGTCCTACAGCCATCTTGGACCACCTTCTTCCTCCTGCACACCTTCCTTCCTCCCCTCTGTCATGTCCTCCCTCCAACAGACCCCAGTCCAGTCTGGCTAATTTCTACTCAACGTTAAAAACTCAGCTTACATGTCACTTCTATTGGGAAGCCTTCCTTGACCTCCCCAAATTGTGCTTGGGTCTCCTTTTACTCCCATACAAAGACATATTTGTCATTAATATGTTCATTGCTACATCCACCATGCCTAGAACTTACCCTAGCTTCTGACAGACACTCATATGTACTTGTTAAGGGAAGTTCCCCATGGCTGTCTGGAATCCCTCCACTACAAGACTCACCATGCTCTATTATAATTGCCTCTTTCCTTTTCTGTCTGTCCAAAAGCTCTGTGAGCCAGGGACCATGCCTTTTGGTTAGTATTTTACCCTGGGTGCCTAGTGTGATTCCTGGCACGTACTGACAATGTGTTTATTTTGATGCACAAGGACTGGGTGTTGAAGAGAAAACCTGGGCCTGGGGCAAGGGAGGGGCATTCTACTAAGAAACACATTTTCTTTCAACACAAGATCAGGCGAGGTGCTAAGAAAGCACCTCTGACGTCAGAAATCAACAGCAGACTAAGTGCAGGTCTCCTCTGGAGGGACCTACGGCTCACTGGGAACAAGTATGTGGAATCCCTTTGGTACACATGCTCAGATACTTTTTCCAGGCAACCCTCTCGATCTCCTTTGCCACAACATCCCGGGAGAACAAAGCAAGTGTGGTGTGGAATGCCATCTATACATGTATTACAGGTGTTAGCAGGTCCTGGAGAAGTCATGGGCACACACCAAGTGTGTGTGTGGGGAGGGGCAACGTGACACATAGAAGTGGCCAGGATCCTCTGTCTCACAGCAGAGCCTACTCCCTTGGCCTTGCTAGGCCAAGTAGTTATCAAAGCAGATTTCAAGGTGACTGTCTCAATCTTGGTGACTGCAGGGAAGGGACTCTCAGTTCTTATGATCTCTCCAGTGTTCCACTGGATCCAGAACACTGCTCTAACACCTGGCCTACCTGCTTCTCACCCTTTGGTCAGGGGCCATCACCCTGCCTCCCATGTTCTCAGCAAGGTAACTGGACCCCCCAGGGCCACCAGGCCGCAACTGACTGGGTGGACTAGTCCTGAGTCATGCCCCGACCAGAAAGGATGCTTTCCTGAACAAAATATGGCAGGAACTCCATGAACACTCATCAAGGGTTGAACAAGGGCTAAAAGGAACACTTCTACTTCTAGGGAGAGAGAAATTATACATATATATAGAGTTAATATCATCCCTTTCCATTTTGTTCCATCAACTATAATGCTTTCTCTAAGAAAACTAAGTGTTAGGAAAGGAGAAATGGGTCGATCCAAAAACAAAAGGATAAAGGGAAGCAAAAACTGTCACAATCTGTCACAATCCTTATGTATGGACCTTGACATTAAAATCAATACCCAGGGAACTAGAATGACTAAATAATCCCTAGAAATTCAAGGAAGCTAGAAAGTAACCTCTAATAGTTTCATTATGACAAGCGTGGGGGATTTTGGAGAAATGGTAAGAGGAAGCCAAGAGGAAAAGCAAATTGGGGAATGTCAAAGCAGAGAGAAAGATGTGCAGAGGATGGGAAGGGAGGCAGGGAAGACACAGGGGAGGCATGGGGAGAGAAGAAGAGGAGAGGAGGGTGGGGAGAAGAGAGAATCCAGGAGGGAGGGGACATAAGAAGCAGGGAGAGAAAAACACAGGACAGGAGTGGAGGGGGAGCTAGAGGAGAGAGGACAAGGGGAGGAAAATGGGTGAACAGAGAGAAGAGAAAGATGACACAAGCGTAAAAAGGTGGGAGGTGAAAAGACAAGACATAGTTTTACATGTTCAGGGTTAGAAGGAGTCCAGACCACCCAGGTCTTCTTCAGCAACCAGGGGGATGGTCATTCTCCAGCCCATGTGCTTACATACCTTAGATGGTAGAAGACGTACTCCCTCGTGAGGGTGTGGAGGGGAGATAGAGATGGGAGCAGCAGAAGGCCGTCGCGGAGCCAGTTGGGATGGGGTGTGTCCATTAGAAGGGCAAGGGGCAAACAGGACAATCCAAAGATGCCACCAGCATAACCAGCCTCCATTCTCACCCCAGAGCCTCAGCCCTCACCTAAGCTGAATGTCGGATTCCTGCCTGCCCATTAAATGTTGCCAGACCTGGATACTCGTGGCTAGATGCGGGCTGGCCCAGGCCTGGGGTGGGGGTGGGGGGAACCTGCCAAGGATACAGGCTTCTTCAGTGTAGGGCACAGCAGCTGTAGTGCCCCCGATGATGTAGCTATAGAAGGAGACCTCGAGGGTGTAGCAATAGGAAGTATGGTCCAGTAGCCCACCAAGGAAGCGACGGCCAGTTCCTGCTTTCACAGCATCCCGGTTAAAGGATGTGCTGGACTGGGAAAGACAAAGTAGGGAGGAGAGAATCAGGGCCAGGCACCTGCTGGCTATCGGATCTTGGGTCTTACTACACCTTTGGGTCTCAGCCTCCTCATCTGAAAAGTGGATATTAACCACACATCACAGAGTTATTATGGGGACTGATTACATAAACAAACAGAATTAAATGAAAGCATCCGGCAGAGTTCTTTGGATAGTAACTGCCATTTAACAAATATTTGTGGGAATTTGAATGGGGACAGATGGAGCAAGGAAACGTAGACAGAGAACAATAAGCAATTATATTGTGATGATAACCAAAATGAAAATTTGGGCAATGCTTGCAACTTTGTAATGTTGCTTCCTACATGGCATCTCATTTACACTTCAAAATAACCCCTTGACATAGGTGTTGCAATTTTGCCCCTCTGGGTGCGAAAATGAGGCTCACAGAGATGGAGCAGGCAAGTGATACAGCACAGAGTTGAACGGAGGAGTAAGTAACTCCAGAAGCGCTGACACTCCTTCACAATGGCTCCCTCCGCTGGGGGCAGCCGAACTCCAGCTGGATATCACCAGAGGGTAGGGATCATGGCTGTTTCTCCACAAGAGTGTCAGCTTCACCCATGGAGGTGGACAGAGAGAGGACAGAGCCAGCGGGTCAACATCTCAAGTCCTCTGTTCAAAGACGGGCGAGATGTTGGGCAACTTGCCTTATTTGGTTTAGCCTCAGTTTTCTCATCTGTAAAGTGGAGGTGATAATACCATCTCTTTCACAGAACTGTGAGGTAATTCATCTGAGGTTAAAGGACATTCCCTGCTAACCCACAGAGATCTAAGGAAATAAAGAGACTGTGGTTTTAATAAGAGAATGTGTGTCTTGTTCAGCAGAGTATAAGAGAAGAAGGAAAAGAGGGAGAAAGAATATAGCAAGACAAGGCAGAGATTTAAAGACACATTTAAAGGAAGAGAAACTATGTGTGCATGCACGTGCGTGTGTACATGATACGTGTGCATGTGTGTGCGTGCGTGAATTCTGAGATAAAGCAAGGGACCAGAAAATTAGAACGTCACATCTGAAAGGACCCTTGAAGTCCATGCAGTGAAATCATTTTAACGTGGCGTACTGAGGATCAGAGAAGAGACAGGGACGGGTGAGGACAGATTACTTTGACCCTGGTCTTGAGCTCTTAAGATGGCTGCAGTGCAGGAACACCATCAGCCAAGGCCAGAAATAAAGCTCCTAGACCGAGCTCCTTTTGTTTGCCCTGGAAACCTCACCCCTGTGAGGGTTTCTGAGGCCTGTGGCCCAGCCTCCCAGGGAATGTGGATCCAGGAGACCACAGCCTGCTCTGAAATTGGAGTGGTTTCAAAAAGCCCGGGGCTAGCCATCCTGTGGATTCCTACAGAAACAAGCGTGGTGGTTTCTACCCCAGAGATGTAAATGGGGAGCCACCTGGGTATCTCTTGGGTGCAAAGAGGAGACTGGTCCAGTTCCTTCCGGGTCTGGCATTCAGAACTTCTGAGATTCAAAGCATCTTATCTCATGGAGAAATTCATCATCTCCACTAATGTCCAGGCCTGGAGTAATGGGCAGGCAAGCCTTCAGCTCATCAACTCAAAAATTGCTATGACCTTTGTGGGCCTCTCCCACTCTGGCCATATAGAAATAATAGGCCTTAGAGAATTAGTATCAGAACAAAGGAAAATGTGCAGAAACTCTCTCCCATGTCCCCACACCACATGCTGACTCTACTCCTCATCCTCTCTCCAATACTGCTTCTTGCTGCAAATTATTCTAGTTGCCAGTCCACGGCCGCTGCAGTCTTCTCGGTGTGTGAGGTGGGTAGCAACAACCAGCCTCTGGAGTCTGCTGAGTCCTTACTGTCTGCAGACTCCTTTGCCGTCTATTGCTGTGTTTGTGCTCTCAGGAAGCTGTGATGCAGGCAGGGCAGAACATTATCACCCATGAATTACTGACAAGGAAATTGAGACCCGGAAAGGGTCATGGAGGGAGACAATGGGGAGCATACACTGCCCTCCCCCCTTCAGCAGGTATGTTAGGCTCCTACTAAAAGGGCTGGTGAAAGTAGGCCCTGGGGCAGGGTCCGGTCTGGCACGTGGTGGTGGTGGTGGGGGGGGGCTTGGTGAGTCCCTTGTCTTGCTACTGCTGGGGTCAGACCAACTGAACAAAAAATGCCAGCTCCTCAGAAAGACCATGTGCTGCCTTGGAGTCTCCCTCCTGACGCAATGGGCTGCTTGAGGGCATGAGCGGAGCTCGTTCACCTCTAGGGCCCACACACAGGGCCACACACAGGGCCTGGCACAGAGCTGGCTGGTGGTCTGTGAATGTTAAACCCAGCTGAAGTGAGTGAAGAGGAAGAGAGGTAGGCAGTAAAAGGGAGGGGGCTGGGCAGGAGAGGGGGCGTGCTGAGAGAGAACCCTCGACTTACGTAGGAGAAGTCTTCAGCATTCTGGCAGAGGAGCTTGGGGAAAATGGCCTGCCTCTGGAACCGTTCCTCATCCTCAAAGATGTTGCCGTACATGAAGCCATTCATCATGGTGGAGTGGGCATGTATGTCAATATAAAACTCCAGGCTTGTTTTCTGTCGAGAGAAAGGATGACAAATGAGAAGTCTGGGGTCACAGAGCTTGCCTTAAAGGATCAGACACTAAACATGGTGCATGAACGTGCACACACACACACACACACACACACAAACGCTCACATACTTCCTTCTGAGCCGGGCCTACGTGTCAGCAGATTTAGCAGCCGTCTGCAATGTGATTGGAGGGGTTGAGAGCCGTGAGAATCAATTTCTCCCCACTTTTAACACCATCTGCCCCCAAGGTCTGAGAACACTATAATTAGTAGCATCCTTCTTCAAGAGGTGAGGGCTTTGTTGGGTTAAGGCTTAATGTTGCTTACCCAGAACAGTTAATACATTCATGACTAAAGGCACTAGCAGACTTTGTTTTTCGGATCAATGAGAAATACGTTTTAGGTAACATAATTGCATTTACATTGGGCTTGCTTATAGTTTTCGCCTGACTGGGCCATTCCTAGCTGAGGAGGTCTGGGGTAGATCACTGCCCTACTCTGAGTCTCAGCTTTCTTATTTAGACAAATGGGTATTTTAACTCCAACTTCAGAGAAGTTATACTGGGAACCAAACACTGCAGTAAAAATTACTATCATTTACTGCATATTTAATGCATGCCAAGCACGATTCTGGGAGCTTTATGTACGACATATTAGTTAATTCTTTTATTTAACCTCATTAGATGTTACCACGCCTACTCTCCAATAATATATAAATAGTGCATGGAAAAAAAACAATACACACTATGCTCTGTAATCTGTAAAGATGACTTTGACTAGTCTTTCTCTGCTCTCCACTTATACATATTTAAGGCATTCCCTAGCCTGAAACGGTATTATTTGCTAGTGTTTCCACCAAGGAACTCCCTGAAGGTAGGGAGATGTCTCTAAACAGCCCAGTGCCTGGACATGAAGGATGATACTCAGGTGCTGTATGCAGAATGACTGCACAGGCAACCCCAGGGAGATTGCCCTAGACACCAGAATGGACTGGCAAGAATTAGGGAATTTTTTGGCCCACAAATCTTTCATGTTCCTCAAATCTGACTTTCTCTTCCAAGATATCAGCACAGTGTATACCTGATAATCCTTTCTGAGAGTAGCAGAGGCTCCAAGTATGAAAGAGACTTGTCCAACCTGGCATAACTAAGACTAAAAAAGCCCAGGTCTCCTGATCCCTGGTGCAGTTAACTTATCGCCATCAATGGCCAACTCTAGAAACAGTCACAGAAAAATCTGGCCACCTTTCCATCCCTTTTCTAGTGTGTGTTCCTGGGAAAGAAAGTCCACACTTAGAAGAGCTCTCTCTCTTTGGGACACTTTGAAACGAAGTTACCACCAAATGAAAACCATGTTACTTCTAGAATGTGGGCCTGGTGACTGTCATTTCATTTGCCTCAGAGTTGGAGTGAAAAATTACATCTTGCCGAGCTCCCAACTCTCTGGGTAGCATAAGCTGTCTTTTGAGAGATACAAGATGCACTGCTCTGTGTGATATTAAACTCATCATTTTCAGCTTTGGAGGTGGAATACACAACGATTCAACAGGAGCCCTATAAAAGTCATCTTCACAATTTTATTTTCTTCAATTGTCTGTCTTTTCCTCTGAGCTTTTGATGAGTTGCAGAGGAAAGGAGGAGGTAGAGAGATGACTTAAGAAATGTGTAAGGAGAGGCTGCAGTTTATATCTCTGAACACCCAAACTGGAGAGGGTCTTAGACACCAGCTTCTTTGACCTTGTCTGGCTCAGCACTGTGTGGGGAGCTTGCTGGTGTAGGGCTGGCCAGCGAGTTAGCGAAGGAGTAAAAATTAGAACTGGTTCTTCTGATGACATTCTAGAGTGGCTTCTACTGCCCTATTTTGACACCTGGCACCTAATGTGATTTCACTTTAAAAAACCAGCAAATACTATTGATTGATTTACATGGTTCAAAAGTCAAAAAGCTATGAAAGAATTTATAGGGAGAAACCTCTATATCGCCCCTATGAATCTCCAGGCACCTGGTTTCACTCCCCAGAGGCAATTCATGTTAGTAGGTTCTCACATATGCCTTTCAGAGATACTTTATGCACCAACAAGAAAATATCCACCCTCTCCCCGACATTCTCAATACACACACACAGTAACACGCTAAACACACTCTTCAGATCTGCTTCCTTTCCCTTAACATGTCTTGGAGGTATTTTTTCTCAGTACATAAACAATTACTTCATTCTTTTGAAAAGCCCTATATAAACTATTTAGCCAGCCTCCTATTGGCAGGCATTTAAATTATTTCCAACGTTTTCCTGTTACCAGCAATGTCTTGGTGGTTCACTCTGTATATATGCTAGCTCACCTATGTAATTATATGTAAGATAAATTTCAAGAAGCAGAATTTCTGGGCCCCTGTGCATTTGCAGTGCTGATCAACACTGACAGACTGACTCTCTCAGAAGGACCAATTTATACCCCTAGCAAAATATTCAATGTTTCTTTTGCAATTACACTGACAACAAGGGTGGAATGAAACTTTTTGATATTCGTCAATTTGGTGGGTGAAAAATGATATTGAAGATTAGCTTTAATCTGAATTTCTCTTAGTATAATTCTCTTTTATTACATGGTTAAGTGTCTTTTCATATGTTTATGAACTATTTGCATTTTATTTTCTTTGAATTGTTAATTTTATCTGCCCATTTTGAAAGCTGGATTGTTGGCTTTTATGTGTGGTATAAAAATATTTTTGCTCAGTTTGTCATTGTTCTTTGACTTTACTTCTACTGGTACTTTTTTCCATGCAGAAGTTTTTAAATGCTAATTTTTTTTT
>NW_024412388.1:38597265-38607773 GCF_014898765.1 Herpailurus yagouaroundi
ATATATATATATATATATATATATATATATATATATATATATATCTTTATCCATTCATTTATTCATGGACACTTGGGCTGCTTCCATACCTTAGCTATTATAAATAATGCTGCAATAAACACAGGGTGTACATATCTTTTCAATTTAGTGTTTTATAATGCATTTTAGGGGCACCTGGGTGGCGCAGTCGGTTAAGCGTCCGACTTCAGCCAGGTCACAATCTCGCGGTCCGTTGAGTTCGAGCCCCGCGTCAGGCTCTGGGCTGATGGCTCAGAGCCTGGAGCCTGTTTCGGATTCTGTATCTCCCTCTCTCTCTGCCCCTCCCCCGTTCATGCTCTCTCTCTGTCCCCCCAAAAATAAATAAATGTTGAAAAAAAATTTATAATGCATTTTAATATTTGAAAGGCTATTATCACCTCAGTATGCTTCTTTTCCCAAATTTTCTTTACTGTCTTGCATATTTTTCTATGTGATCTTTATAATTAGCTTGTTTAGTTTTTTCTCCCCAAACCTTGTCAATATTCTCAATATTTGAGAATACTATTCTCAAAAATATAATCATATAGGATTTTTATATTACCATAGGAAGAATTGACTTATAAGTTGGAGCCTTCTAATTCACGAATATGTTTTGACTTTCCATTTATTCAAATTTCCTCTTGGGTACAGTAGGAAATTTTCAAAGTTTTTGTTTCTGTTTTCATATAGACCCTGAACATTTATTTTTGATGCCAAGGCAGTTTATATTTTCACTCTCTGCTGTAATTACGATGCTTTCTTCCATTAACTCTTCTAACTGATGGTTCTTTATAAATATAAAGGCTCTTGTTCTCAACATATTAAATTTATATCCGACCCCTCACTAATTCTATTATTATTTGCAGTAATTTGTTGTTTAATTTTTTTGGATTTTCATTTGTTTATTCAACAAATAATCACTGGGTGCCTACGATGTGCCAGACCGTGTTCTAGGCATTGGGGTATGCACCAGAGAATGTGCTGGGTGCTAGGGATAGAGCAATGAACACAACAGAAAGTTCTTGAACTTGAAGAGTTTATATTCTTTGAGGAGAGAAAGGGAATAAACAAATCAATTAATAAATATACAGGATGTCAGGAGGCATTAGGGCCACAGAGACAAGTAAAGTAAAGAAATGGAATAGAGGTCTTGAAAACTAGCAACATGAATGGAGCAGGAAAGATAGTCTTGAGGCTATCAGTTAGAAGAGTCTTCCAGGTAGAAGGAGAAGTCAATGCAACATGCCACATAATGTGACACGCACTTGGCATGTTTGAAGAACAGCGAGGAGGTGAGGATGCCTGGAAAGAGGGAGTGAAGATAGGGGACATACTTTCCAGGTTTGTAAACTTATTACTTGCACATAGGAATTCTATCTCATTTCCCCAGTAGTTTTTATGCTTCTAATTTCTTGTTCATGTACTACATTGAGTAGTATTTACAAAACAATGGTAAAAGATTAGTTTCTAAGACCACTTCCCACTCTGAGACTCTAGGGGCTAGAACTGGAGTAAAAAAAAAAAAAAAGGGAAATTTATCTGAATAGGGGTCTAAGTTTGAGGTCTTAGTTTTTTTTCCTCTCCACTGCACATATCCACCACTTTGTTGGGAATACCAAAGACCACAAATACTAATTCCAGCCATGTCCTTATTATGTTCTCTATCTAAACTGGCTTTATGGACTCATGTGGTCCAGTTAGATGGAACATGGAAGGCAGGAGCAGGGTTTCTACACAATCTGTGACTATGGAGAAGTGGAAACTCTTCACTGTGCCTCAATTTCCTTATTTTATTTTTAACTTTTTAAATGTTTATTTATTTTTAAGAGAGAGGCAGAGTTCAAGCGGGGGAGGGGCAGAGAGAGTGGGAGACACAGGATCTGAAGCAGGCTCCAGGCTCTGAGTTGTCAGCACAGAACCCAAAGAGGGGCTTGAACTCATCAACTGTGAGATTTTGACCTGAGCTGAAGTTGGATGCTTAACTGACTGAGCCACCCAGGCGCCCCTCAATTTCCTTATTTTACAAGTGGTTGTTGGATGAGACAGAGGTGCTATGACTTCCTTAAACTTGTCATGATTTCTTCTTGTCCTCAGTTAAAATAAATCCCTCATTCTTCTTCAAACAGCTGCTTGCTTGGGCCTTGGTATCAGTACTTGTTATTCTATACCTAATCTGGCTGATAAATATGTCTGTGAGTCTATGAGGACAGGGACCACGTTGGATCCAGGTCTCATCACCTTTACCTGTTCCACTACAATAGCTTCTTACCTGGTTCCCTTGCTGTTCAGAGTGATTTTTTAAAATGCAAATAAATGTCACTTCCCTAGTTAAAATTGTTCTGTATTTTGGGGAAGCCAGGTGACTTAGTAGGTTAAGTATATGACTTTTGATTTCGGCTCAGATTACATGAAGCCCCGCGCTGGGCTCTGCACTGACAGTATGGAGCCTGCTTGGGATTCTCTCTCTCCCTTGTCTCTGCTCCCTCCCATGCACACATGTGCTTGCGCGCGGGCACACACACACACACACACACACACTCTAAAAATAAATAAATAAACTTAAAAAAAAAAACTGTTCTGTATTTCTCTACTGCTCACATGATAGAGTCCAAGCCCCTTACTAGATTTTAAAAGGGCCTGTGTGATCCAGTCGCTGTCCCTTGTCTAGTCTCAGCTCTTGACATTTCTGGTCTCACACTGTCTGCTTCAGTCCTGTGGAATGACCGGCAGTACCTCGCACTGCTATGCTCATGACTCCGGCTTCACATTTACACACAATAAATATCTCCTTTGCCCGGGATACAGTTTCTCTTTATCTGGCTAACTTTGATACAAGCTTAAAATGTGAGGCAGAAACTGAATGGATGTTCATCAGTCTCATTTCCTTTTCTTGGACCACGGAGGACACTTCCCAGTCTCCTTTGCTATTTGGCTGGGATCAAATGGGATGTCAGCAGTGGTGACAATTGCCACTTCCAGACCTGAGCATAACACTCATACACAATCACCCACATTCTCTCTTGTTCTTTTTTTTTATTTTTTTTTTATTTTTTTTTTTATTTATTTTTGGGACAGAGTTCTTTTTTCTTATTTTTTTTTTTATTTATTTTTGGGACAGAGTTCTTTTTTTCTTATTTTATTTATTTATTTATTTTTATTTATTTTTGGGACAGAGTTCTTTTTCTTATTTATTTATTTTTTTTAATTTAGATTCTCTCTTGTTCTTATGCATGGAAGTTACATGTAAAAACAATGGTGTCATAAGAAGGAAGAAGCCTATGTCCCTGAGTCACCACTGGGAGGAAAGTGGCCACGAAAGCCTTTTGATCTGCATCAGACTATGATGACATTTCATTGTATTAAGCCACTGAAATTTGGGGATTGTTTATTACAGCAGCTAATATTATTCATCTGACTAGTATAAAATCTCAATTCAGGGGCACATGGGTGGCTCAGTGGGTTAAGCATCTGACTTCGACACAGGTCATGATCTCAACGGATCATGGGTTTGAGCCCCGCATGGGGCTCTGTGCCGACAGCTTAGAGCCTGGAGCCTGCTTCGGATTCTGTGTCTCCCTCTCTCTCTGCCCCTCCCCTACTTGTGTGTGTGCTCTCTCTCTCTCTCTTTCTCTCTCAAAAAATAAATAAACATTAAAAAATAAAAATAAAATCTCAATTCAAATAGCCTATTTTATTCCTCTGGATGAGGTAACAGCCTCCTTTGTGCTCTCATAATTCAAGGTACAGCTCTCTCTCTCTCTCTCATGAGAGAGTGGCATACAAATGCTTTGTTTATTCCCATCTCCCATTCAGGGCAGGGACCATACATTGTCGGGTTTTTAAATACACAGGACTAGAACACGGCTTGGTGTATGGTAGGTTATCTTTAAAGGGTTGGCAAAGGAATGAATAGAAAATAAAGTGATGGAAGAATGAGTGAATTATATGACCAAACAGGTGCATCTTAAGTTTCTCCCAGCAGTCAAATGAGGTACCTTTCTGTGGCCAAGCCAGAGCACGGGGTGTGTTGCTAATACAGGGCCCTTAATTACAACCTGGGACTGAGATTAGAAGTGAAAGAAAGCATCTCTGTTCTTTCCTTCCAAACTTAAGAACCTTAATTAAAACCAAGTGATGAAGGGCCATCCCCTTGCCAGCAGCCAACAGCTCATCCTGCTATCAGGGGCCTGAAGAGTAAATTAAAATCAGTACCAATAAAATTAAAACTACCTTAGGGCATATTTGCAACATAATTTAGTGTGGGGTTTGCTTCCTCCTAGACACCAGGGAGGAAATGGGTTGTTTCTTCCCCCCTACATTCTGAACTGCTTCCCTGCTTCTCAAATCTGAGCTTGGTGCTGCGCTGTGGTGCTAACTCCTTCACATTTGAACAGCTCTTCAGGGTTTATCACATATTCAGCCCAGCAAAGGAAGGGAAATCGGACCCAGGAAGGGCAGCGGGGTTTCTCTCAGGCTTGGCAAGCAGAAAGGAACTGAAGCTTGGCAGGGATAAGGACAAATGGGAAGGGTGAGCTGCTTTGTTATCCCTTCTCAAGGAGGAGGGGGCTGAAGCTCGGAGAGCAGGGAGTGTAAGTAGCCAGCCCTGCATTATGCAGCAAGAAGTGGCAGAGCAGGGGCCTGGGTCCTTCTGGTTTCCAGACCGTGCTCTGCATCCTGCTGTGCTCTCAGGGGCTTATAGTCTAGCAAGGCAATCACGCTGATCTTAGGAGGGCAAGACCTCCTAAGACTACGCGGTTTCCTTCATCCCTGGGCTGAGGGGCTGGGAGGTCTGCGGACTGATCCTCACAGGCTTAGCCTCTAGAATGGCACTGGGAGGCTGGGTGGAGGGGTAAGCAGCATTCCAGACCTTCCAGACAACTTCCTCGCTGAGATGTGCCCCAGGGAGCTGTTTCCCCATGGGCCTCAGGCAAAAAAAAAAACAAAACAAAAAAAAACAAAACAAAAACAAAAACAAAAAAAAACCCCAAATCTATTTATTATCAACGAAAGTATTTCCCTGTGTTTTTTAAAGTCAGAGTAGGAAGAAAAATTCAGCACAATAAATATGAAGCTAAAGGAAAATAAAAAAGGTAAAGCAGATGTTTATGGAAGTCAGGGTACATGTCCTAAGGCAGAAGAATTTTTTAGAAAAACGGAGAACTTTTTCTTTAAAAACAACTGAGCAAATCAAGCAAACAAAACAGTGTCACTGTCCTTTATCATGCATAATCTTGATCTCTGAAGTGGCACATTTAAGGCTTCTCTGCTCAGGTGCACCCTGAATATGGCTGGACAGCACTTCTAGTCACAAAAACAGGATGCGGTGAGTCAATGGGGGGCAATAAGAAGAACAGGTGTATAGGACACTTGGAGAGCTAGCCTAGGGATTGGGGGATGGGCTCCGGTACTTCCTTTCCTGCCTTTCTCCATCTTCTGCTCCCGCCCTACCTGCAACTTCCCCAGCACACATTCTCCTACTCCATGCTTCTGTGCCTGCCATTCCTGCAGGTGGGAATGCCTGTCCCATCCCTTTCCCCCTGATGGTAACAGCTTGCTCATCTTTCACTACTAGGCCCAATGGCTCTTTGTCCAAGAGGCCTTCTTTGACCCTCTCAGGGACAGCAGTTCTCTTTTCTGGACTCCCATAGATTTTAGAAATATCCCTGTGATAAAGTATTTGTCATCCAGTTTATTCATTCATTCATTTATTCATTCATTCATTTGACAAATATTTGCTGTGAACTTACTGTTTCTAGGACCCAGAGTTGAACAAAAAAGACAAGGTTCCTGACTTCGAGGAGCTAATGGGGATGAAGACCGTGAACAGCAACTAAACAAGGTGATCCCAGATTTGTAATACACGCTTGGAATGCACTAAGGGGAGCCGCAGGATGGCGAGTAACCGAGTGGATGGGAACTGGGTCTACTTTAGTTGGTGTGATCAGGAAAGACCTCTGACATGTGAGCTGAGCCTTGAAGGATGATAAGAATGAGCTGTTCAATGAGGCTGGTGGGAGAATTCTGGGCAAATAAGGACCTGCAAGCAAGGACGAGTGTGGCACTTCCAAAGACCAGAGGGATGGCTCACGGAGGGATTGTGATGAACACTGAAGGTGTGCCTGGGGAGGTTCATAGGGTGCAGCTCACTCAGAGCTTTGTAGCCTGGGGTCAGAGTTTGGAGCTTGTCCTGTGTACAATGAAAAGCCATTTTAACAGGGAATGTTTAATAGGGATTCCCTTGCCTGTAGTGCAGATAATGGATTTTAGGGACCTGTGTGGAAGCTTTTGAACAGCTCCCTCTAGAAACCATAGGAGCTTAAATGAGAGTGCGCTGGTGGTGATGAAAAGAGAAGGGAATATTTGATCAATCTGTTGGCCTCACCTCTGTAGGACCTGTGCACGGATTGTATGCAGGAGAATCAAAGACAGATACAGGGTTTGTGACTTGAGCAACTGAGAGATGGAGAAGACTGGGACGGGGACCAGCTGGACTGGTTGTCAGAGATATCTCTGCTGTTTGAAGCAGCTGGTGGACACCAGACTGGGCGTGTCAAGTAGGCAGTTACACATAAGACCGTGGGGCCCTGGAGAGAGGGCTGTCCTAGAGGTATGAACATAGGCCTGGTTAGCACAGCGGTGTCTCTGGGGCCCCTTAAGCTGAGAGTTTAGGTAGATGATGAAGTGAAGGAGACTAAGGAGTAGCAGGGAAATAGGAGGGAACATGGATAGTGTGGTTTCAAGAAAACCAAGAGCAAAAAAAAAAAAAAATGGTTTTAAGAAGGAGGGAGTAGTTTGTGAAGAACCCAGTAAGGTCTAGGACCATGGCTGGTTCACTCCTATATCCCCAGGGTGTATCGTAGGGCCTACCACACAGTAGGTACTCAGGGGACATTTGCTGAGTGACTAAGTGCATCATGAATGAATGAATCCAGGTATCCTGGCCTCAGAGAAAGGGGCAGAGGAAGAGGTATGGTATTAGGAGTTTTAGGGTCTAGATTCTAACTCAAGGAGGTATGAAAGGAAGATAGTAATAACAACATAGTGCTTACCACCACCCGTTTACTCCTGCCACAACCCCCTCAGATAGAAACATCATTTACAAATGAGGAAACTGATGAATAGCAAAGTTGAGGTAACCTGCAAAAGAACCCCCAGGTTACACAGTGGGAACTGGCAGAACCCAAGCTGACTGGCTCTGTGGTCCATGTTCTTAACCATGATATCATCAAAAGCAACTGACATTTATTGAGTGCTTCCTATGTGTGGCCTTGTAGCAATTCTGGTAACAATCCTATGAGTTAAGTACTGTTATAATCTCAGGAGGAAAACAAAGCAAAAAGCTTGCAAGTGGCAGGGTTGAGATTCAAACTCAAGTCTTTCTGACCCTAGGGCTAAGCTCTTCATCTCTAAGCTACTTATAAAGGTCCAGCCTCTCCATCTGAGGCCTCTTTCAGGACAAAGGAAATTTGTGAGTCATGCATGGGTGTAGGGAAAAATCACCAGTAGCAGCAAGATGAAGAATAAAAACATTTTCCTACTTCCAATTTGTCTCTTACAATCCTACCCTCCTTAGAAGTGAAAAGTAGGATCTGCATGTAAATAGAGCCATTTCTGCATCTCCTCCTTCTAATAACGTAGGAGGAAGCTTTCCTCTTTTTCTGCCTCCTCCTTCACCTTTGCCCTAAAAAAGGGAGAGAGACCAGAGGCTCAGCACAGATGGTCTGGGTTCATAACAGATCTTCCCAGGGCAAAAAAGTCCTGGTCTGTCTCCTACTCTCCATAGCAGTATTGGTGAACCCAACGTTGACCGTCACAATGATGATGATGACAGAAGAAGTGTAGTCATGGAGTAGGGTGGTTTGGGGTTCTGTAGACTTGGCTTTAAGTGTCAGCTTAGCCATGGGTGAGCTTTAGGACCTGTAGAAGTTACTTTCCCTCTCTGAGCCTCAGTTTCCTTGACTAAAAAGTGAGGATAATAATTCCAACCTCAAAGGATTGTTATGAAGTTAAATGAAGTACCTGGTTTTGTGCCTAGCAAAATGTCTGGCAGTTTATACACTTTTAATACATATTTTTCAATTATACAGTGATAGATACTATGAGGAGGTGCTGTGCATGGCACCACAGATATGGACCTCCTTGAGCTCAAAACACTGTAAAGAGGATGGACATTTTAAAACTGTGTATACAATGGAAGATTTGAAGAGACATACAGGAGTTATAGGAACACAGAGCTGAGCGGTGGTTGGGGACCCAGTTTACATAAATGTAAATTTCTTCCCTGTTCAATGGGATGTCTATTGACGATAACCATTGTCTTACACATTTGTAGAGTTTATAAACCATTCTCACACCAATTAGCTCATGTGATTCTCTCAACAATCCACTGAAGTAAATGGGAGCTTGGTTTCTCAGAGAATCTCAGAGCCAGGCTTCTCAAGATCTCATAGCAAAAAAGGAACTCAACTGGATTCTAAGTTACATCTCACTGCATCCAAAGCCTTTGCTTGCTCCTTACCCTTGGGTGTCACCCCAGGTGCTCACACCTACATCAAGAGTGGACACAGATACAAGTGGAAAAGCCAGACCTCCCTGCAGAAAGCCTCAGTCTGAGCAGAAAGACAAACTAAGAAGAGAATGGAGATATAATATGTAAGCTTGTGAGAGCCGAGGGACATTTTAATTTCATAATTAAAAGTTAATGTTGCTTCATTATAAATCAAAGGCTGATGAAACTAGGGCACCCCCAGGAACATGTTAGGAACTCAATAAATATGTGTGGCCTGAATGCTTGGAGACATCTCCTGTAGGAGGTTGTTAGCTGATCCAGGGAGATAAAAATATATGTCTAATCACTGAGCTGGGGTT
Source organism: Herpailurus yagouaroundi (assembly GCF_014898765.1). Classification (NCBI taxonomy): domain Eukaryota; kingdom Metazoa; phylum Chordata; class Mammalia; order Carnivora; family Felidae; genus Herpailurus; species Herpailurus yagouaroundi. Next base: position 38,606,152 of record NW_024412388.1, read on the forward strand.
TCGGAAGTCCTCAGTAAATCTTAATTCTTTTCTTCCCAGGAAACTCATCTTGGCTCTCCTACTAACCTGCTCTGTGACACTAGAGAAGTTTCTTTCCCACTCTTCAATTCATTCATCCCTCTTCTTATTTCATTTAGAGAATGGATTTGGTGACTTTTTGTGGTCCATTATACCCTGAGAGTCATATCTTTCAATTGTCTGATCTTTCTGCTTTGCACTGTTTTTTTGTTTTTTGTTTTCCTCTCCTTCCTTTGGCCTCTGAGCACAGATTCTGTCAGTTTCCCACCTTATCTGCTTCAAGACCTGAGTCCATGGTCCTTTTCCTTGGCATGGCCGTGTGGTGAGAGCCTACTGTAAGACTGAAGCTCAATTATTTCCCCATTGAAATGAAGTCTTCCCCTTTGGCAGGGTAGGCATTGCTGTTATTCAAAGAAGTGTTCAGTGGTGCCAGCATTCCTGCTGTAACCATGTACTTTATCTAGGAGAAAAATAAAGTGGCTCCTGGCTGCTTTATTCAGTGTGGGTGGCTGAGGACGGGGTGGTGGGGAGAAAGGTGCAGACAGAGATCCTGTATTTGTTCCTCTGTTCCTTCTCCCCCTCTCTCATCTTGCCCCTCTTTCTTCTCTCTTTTCATCCCTTCTCTCCTCTGGTCCCCCCCTTCCCACCTCTTCCTTTCCATAGTGTGGTTGGGGGGAAGACAGGCAAGGGAACAAGTACATCAGCCTTTCTTTCAGGGACTCAGAGAGCTGTATGTGGAGACTGGGTGAAGATACAGCTGAAGGAACCATCAACTTATTGGGTGGTCAGGAAAGACCGTGCAGAGGAGGTGGCTGTTGAGCAAGGTATTGAAACACAAGGTGTTCATCAAGTGGATGAAAAGGAAAAGAGAGAGAGAGAGGGAAGATGGCGGTGTAGGAGGACGCTGGGCTCACTGCACGTCCTGCTGATCACTTAGATTCCACCTACACCTGCCTAAATAACCCAGAAGACCACCAGAGGATTAGCAGAACGGAGTCGCCAGAGCCAAGCGCAGACGAGAGGCCCACGGAAGAGGGTAGGAAGGGCGGCGAGGCGGTGCGCGCTCCACGGACTGGCGGGAGGGAGCCGGGGCGGAGGGGCGGCTCGCCGGCCAAGCAGAGCCCCCGAGTCTGGCTTGCAAAAAGCGGAGGGGCCTGACGGACTGTGTTCCGACAGCAAGCGCGACTTAGTGGCTGGGAGGTCATAAGTTAACAGCTCTGCTCAGAAAGCGGGAAGGCTGGAGGACAAAGGGAAGGAGAGCTGCTGAGCCCCCGGACGACAGAGCTCAGTTTGGTGGGGAACAAAGGCGCTCGCCAGCGCCATCTCCCCCGCCCATCCCCCACCCCAAATCCCAAAGAGAACCAGTTCCTGCCAGGGAACTTGCTCGCTCCGCGCAAACACCCAACTCTGCGCTTCTGCGGAGCCAAACCTCCGGCAGCGGATCTGACTCCCTCCTGCTGCCACAGGGCCCCTCCTGAAGTGGATCACCTAAGGAGAAGCAAGCTAAGCCTGCCCCTCCTGCCCCTGTGCACCTTGCCTACCCACCCCAGCTAAGACGCCAGATCCCCAGCATCACAAGCCTGGCAGTGTGCAAGTAGCCCAGA
>NW_024412388.1:38612773-38636525 GCF_014898765.1 Herpailurus yagouaroundi
CTCTGGAAAGCAGTGTGGAGGTTCCTCAGAAAATTAAAAATAGACCTACCCTATGACCCAGCAATAGCACTGCTAGGAATTTATCCAAGGGACACAGGAGTACTGATGCATAGGGGCACTTGTACCCCAATGTTCATAGCAGCACTCTCAACAATAGCCAAATTATGGAAAGAGCCTAAATGTCCATCAACTGATGAATGGATAAAGAAATTGTGGTTTATATACACAATGGAATACTACGTGGCAATGAGAAAAAATGAAATATGGCCTTTTGTAAAGCAACGTGGATGGAACTGGAGAGTGTGATGCTAAGTGAAATAAGCCATACAGAGAAAGACAGATACCATATGGTTTCACTCTTATGTGGATCCTGAGAAACTTAACAGGAACCCATGGGGGAGGGGAAGGAAAAAAAAAAAAAAGAGGTTAGAGTGGGAGAGAGCCAAAGCATAAGAGACTGTTGAGAACTGAGAGCAAACTGAGGGTTGATGGGGGGTGGGAGGGAGGAGAGGGTGGGTGATGGGTATTGAGGAGGGCACCTTTTGGGACGAGCACTGGGTGTTGTATGGAAACCAATTTGACAATAAATTTCATATATAAATAAAAAAAAAAAAAAGAAAAGGAAAAGAGCCCCCAATGGGAAGAAAGACATTTTAGACAAAGGGAGCTAAACCACCTGGCCCACTAAGGGACATACAACGTGTTTGGCATGATGGAAGAGTATGATGAAGAGGCTTCCTTGGACTCACCATGGAAGGCCTTGTAAGCCACTAAGGACTTTTCCTATAAAGTAGAAAATATAGAGAAGTATTTTATGAAAGTACAACTTGATTATGTTTGCACTGCATTCTAGAAAGATTTTTCCGGAGGCTTTGTTGAGGAAGAATAAGAGGTTATAAGACTCAAAAGCATGTGGAATAGTTAGGACATTTCTGTTATAGTCCAAGTGGGAACTGACTGAAAAATAATAAGCTTCTGAATTCAAGCAGGGGCAGGGAGGGAGAGAAGAAGGGTACGTATTTGAAACCTATGGTAAAATAAGACTGACAATGCTGGACATGGGACCTAAATTCAGACAGAAACCTAAATTCAGGTTTCTGGCTTGGGTGGCTGAGTGGAAGGTGGGGCCATTCCCTGAGATTGGTGCTGCCATCATCTTTTGGTGTGATGGAGGTTTGCCTCCTAGGTACTTGTCTGCAGTTGGAGGAAGATGCTGTCAGAAGGTCTATGGTCTTGGATTATGACATTTTGATACAAATGAATTGATTTTTCCCTAAGCATGGCTATTTGAGCAAAAGAAACATATTTCTCCATGTAATCTATGTGTTGCCTATAAAACTGGAGCTCCTTATCGATACAGTTAAATATAAGCATTGTGCATTTTCATCGGATATCAAATCAGAACAAGAGTTTTTAAAAAAAACCAAACACCTAAATACACATATTCAAACACTTGGGTGCCCCAAATGGGATGAGAGCAGGGGTGTTCTCAAGCCATTCCTTTGCTACAGGGTTTCATTCCCTCTGAACAGAAGACTTTGGTTGTTACGGACCACATCACTCAGCCAGAGAGCAGCAAGGAGGGAGGGGGCAGTTTGAAAGTCAAGCAATGGTTGGACAAGGAGGTGTGGGGACAAACCAGGCTTTATCTCCTGGTTTGAAGGCAAATGCCAGAACAGGGCAGGCTCCTTCACCCACATCTATATCCACATGAAAAGCCTTGATTAAAATTACATAGAATTAGTTTATGGCTTCTCTGGTTCTTGAATGGTCTGGAGTTTTGCTGGGTGGATCCTTTCCTTTGACACAAGAAATACTATACAAGCGACACAACTTGTTTACAGTCATTGGCTCATTTTGTCTCATTGTCTCATTTCCATTTTACAGATGAACACACTGCTCGAGATTACACAGCGAGGAAGCAGCAGAGCCAAGGATAAAACCCATATCTTCTGGCCACAGTACAAGTTACTCTGCTATATCATTATGCTTTGATCCTCTAATTTTAGGGTCTTAGGGGAGCCCAAAGGGTGAATTAACACAAGGCATGGGAGGTATCTGGGTGTATGAGTATCCAATCCTCAATGACCTGCCTCCACCTCCAACCTCATTTCCTGCCATCTGCTAACAGGAATCCAATGCTTTCACCATGCCGAACTGACAGCTTCCAGACATGCTCTTCTGTGCCTTCCAATGTTTCCTTATGTTGTTCCTCCAGCTGAGAAGGCCTTGCTCTACCTAGCCATTCTCCAGGGCCCGGTACAAGCTTCTCTTTTGCTGTAGAGACTTCCTTAACCCATCTGGATATGTTTGACCATGCCCTCTTTTGTTGACATCTCACTCGGCCCTACATTTTTATTATACTCATCTCATGATGTCATTCTTATGGTGGTGGCACCTATATCGGCCACTGGGCCAGGCAGTGGTCAAGACCGGAAATCTCTGTGCTTGTAACCCCCAGCACAGTGCCTGGCACATAGTACGTGCTGAGGAAATCCTTGATGAATGAGTAGATGGTTGAGTTAACGATGGAGAAGAAAACATTCCTGAGCAGAGACCACCCCCACCCTTGATCTTCTGGGAGAACTGCCATTGTAGAATAGGGAACAAAAAGGCCAGCATCAAAGGGATACAATGGGTAAAACAGTCTTTCCTGTTCTCTCTGGTTCCTTCCTTTTTATTTTTTTTCTTGCTATTGGAACAAAAATGAAGAGTACATCATAAGCAAAGCTGTATTTTCTGTTTATTGCCACCAGGTTAATAACAGTAATGGTGCAGGAAGAAAATGAGGTGTTATGTAAAATCCTGCATTGCAGATTTTGCTGCTGATGTAAAGAACTCAATAAAGTGTAACACTTTAATCATAGAGATAAAAATCACACAGCAGCTTTCCCACAGGCTCCAGGAGCCCAAGACAAAATAGTTGTGGGGAAATGAGAGATGAGAGAAGAATATTATCAGCCATCGGAAAAATTATGTTTGGGCTTTTGTGTGTGTGTGTTTTTCCTTCATCTCTAAAAAATGGAATAAGATTTTTCTATCTTCTTCTAAGACATCTTGTATGAATTTCTGTATTCTCTGGAGGCCATACTCAGATTTCTGGGGGAAGATTTGCTCATTCTTTGTAAAAATTGACTTGTTTAGGGAGAACTGAATTCCTGCCTTTTAGGTGATTCTGTGGCCTTTAAGAAAACAGGGGCTGTCTCTAAAAAATGAAAGCAGGATTGGGATGGAGGCAAGAAGGTTGGTGATAGTAAAATCTCTATTTTTACAATGGTCTTGCAATGCAGAGAAAAGATCATAGCAGTGGACAGAAGCTCTTGTTAGGGAACTTGGCCAAACTTCCAAAATGACCTTCTTGCCTCTGTGCCCCAGTTTTATCCTTCTTCAAACAAGGACTCTCACTAGATGCAAAGAACGCTCTAAAGGTTGTTCCAGCTCTGATGCTTAACCATCTGTGAGGCTCTGGGCAAGGAGGCCACCAGCTTGGCTTACTGACATTGGCTATTGTGGTTCTGAACTCCTGAGTAGCCACCCAGCTGACCTGTTTGCACTCCAACACCTCCTTCCCTCCCTTAGCACCCAGATCCGCTCTCCATCCTGTAGCCAGAATGATCAATTTATAATGAGAGAAAATGATACATACACCTTGGAGTGACACTGGGGTAAGTGCCAATAGGAAGCCCGTCAGGCAGGAGCATGCCTAGAGAGTTCACTGAAGAACAAGCTAGCCAGTGTCCCCAGAGAAGAGTGAGTAGAGTCATGGGAGACATGTAGACAGATAATGGAGGGCCAGATCAAGTGGGTCTCACAGGCCATTGAAAGGGTTTCACTGCCCCATGTGCAGTCCCTGAGTGCCCTCGGAGACAAAGGGGGTGTAGCTGATGTCTGCATACAGGAGACACTGCTATGAGGCAGCGTGAGCAGAGGTCATGAAAAAAGAAGGGTTTTGGAATTTGAGATCTAGGCTCAAACCCTGAACTGGCTGTGTGACATTGAAGGAGTCTCTTCATTTCTCCAAGTCTCAGTTTCCCCTTGTCAGCAAACAGGAGGTAATGATAAGACCACTTCCCTCACAAGGCTGACCTGGGTTAAATGAGTTAGTGTGTGTCCAAGTGCCTGAAACGCCATAGGTGCTCAGTAGTTTTTTTTTTCATTCCATCGCGATTACTTCAAACTACAAACAATATTCTATTTGATTGTTTGATTGTTTGATTGATTGATTGATTGATTGTTTGGTACTACAAACAATATTCTAGGGCCACACTGTCCAATATAGCAGTCACATGTGACTATTTAAATTTAAAATAATTTAAATTAACTTAATAAGTCAGTTTCTCAGTTGCACTAGTCACACTACAAATGCTCAATGGCCACATGTGGCCAGTAGCTAGTGTCAATGGACAGTGCAGAAGAACATGGCCATCATTACAGAAAAAATGCTATAATCTTAGCAGTCATAAGTGGTACATTAGAATTTAAAATATGTATCCATATACAACTACACTTGCACAAGCACGTCTGATTTCATACACACAAAACACACACACACATACAAAACCACAAACACAGGGTGTGTAGGTTAGCAACAATATGTTTCATCACTGAGGAAAAATAAATCTGACTCTTGTCATGAGCCAATTTAATGAGCATACAAGAGGTCAGGTACTGTGCTAAACACTCTGGACATCATATCAATACATCCTTACAACAACCCTAATAGGAAAGATTATCCTGATCTTGTTGATTCTGACATTGACACCCAGACTGCCTGCGTAACGTGATTATAGTTACAGAGCCTCTAAGCAGCAGAGCAGGACTTGCTCCCTGTGCCACAATACTTCTTCTTAGAGGACATTTCAGAGACAAAGGGCTTGCAGAGCAAAGTCACCACTCTCTCTTTATAGTTTTTGTTAAAGATGAGGGTGTTTGGAATTGCCTGAGGACTATCTGGGGACTAGCTGGCGATGAGTCACAGAAACTGTAAAATTCAATGAAATAAGTTCTTTAAGGTTTTCAACCTAGCTTTCTTGGCTTATGGAAAGTGGCAGTGTCCGATCCATGTAGGATCAGCTCAAATCTTCAGGAGAGTCCTGGAAGTCAAATGACTGGGTAAAGAATACACCCTCCAAGTCATCTAGAGCAGTGGTCTCTTTGCAGCTCATTCTTCTCTCTTCATAGACAAGGGCTCTCTAACACTTCATGGTGAAAGGTGGTCCACAATAGGGGTGGGGGTCACAAATGAGAGCCAACATGACCTAGATGGTTCTGAATCAGTGACTATCTGTGAATACATATGTAAGCACAACTAGAGAGCCAAAACAACCAGCGATCCAGAGAGAGAGATAAAGATGGAAGGATGGATGGATGGATGGATGGATGGATAGATGGTTGGATGGATGAACAGGCAACTAGACAGATAGATAGGCAGCAAGTTAGAAACATACAACAAAGCTTCTATTTTAGCTTTTTGTGTGCTTCTACTACACTCTGATCCCCTAGAAGGATGGTATTGTTTCTGATTTATTGTAAACTCCCCCTCTCACCAGATATACAAAAAGGTGCCCGCCTAGACTGGATACTCAATGAATGTTTGTTCAAAAATAAATAAGTAAACAAACAAACAAACAAACAAACAAACAAAATGTAACACCTGAGAGAGACATAGCTAGATAACAATAATCCTTCACGTTTGTATGGTACTTTGTAATATAACGTGCAGTATCAGCCTTAATCCCCAATCTAACTTTTTGAGGCTGTCATTATGATCCTCATTTTATCGATGAACGATGCTTGTCTCAGAGTGGTGAGTTGTCTTGCCTAGAGCTTCCACTTCCACAGAGAAGCTGAGGACCTGGATAAACAGGCAGGTCAGATAGAGGTAGAGAATGATAATGGGGTATAGGCAAACAGAGACAAGACAGACCAGAGGAGACCAAGGCATGGAGAAATGATGGAGACAAATGGAAGTGGATGGACAGATGCTGAGAGTACCTCCAAGCTCTCCACCTTCCACTCAGCCTATTCACATGGCTGGAGACAACTTTCCTAAGCACAAGTGTGACCCTGTCCTGTACCCACTCTATAAAGCTTTGTTACTTCTCCCAAAGACTTCAGGATAATGCTCTACCATGAAGAGCCTTCTTGACTTGGCCCTACCCATTTCTCTACCTTATATCATATCACTTTTCTCTAGCACTGTTCACTCTAGTCACAGGACCCTCTTCAAGCCCTACAAAAGCCATGCCATTGTCACCAGTGCACGCTTATCACCTGATCTTCTCCCTGCTTGTGGATGCCTGGCCAACCTCTGCTTATCCTCTAAGACTCAACATAACTGTTGCTCCCTTTGGAGAGCCTTTCCTGACCACCCTTCCAGCATGGGTTCATTTTCTTCCCTCTTAGGTTACCCTCTTCTGTACAGGAGTCAAGAGAGTAGGATGAACCTGGACTTGGAAATAAGAGATGTTTATTTAAACCCTGTTCACCCACCTATCAGCTGCAGGACTTAGGGCAAGTCATGTACCTGCTTAGCCTTGGTTTTCTCATCTCTGCAACATACCTGATCATATCTGTTCTAGGATTATTTGGGGATTAGGGATAATGTAACAAAACAAAACACCTGGCATAGAGTATGTGTCCTACACGTGGAAGCTGCTGCTGTCCCTGCCTGACTGCTGCGGGGGCCACAATAATCTTCTATTGGATCTGCCTCACCCATTGGACTATGAGCTGCCTGAGGGTAGAGGCTGGGTTCACCAGCCTCTACACCCCCAGTGCTCAGTGCCTAACCCATGACTGGGCGTGCTGAATCTTCCCTACCCACACTGAGGCTGCTGGGTAGGATGTGCTTCCAGGCACCAGAAGGCACCACCTATAGTCACTCTCCAGAACCGCTGAGGCTGGAGAGGACGGCTGGAGAGGTGGTGTGGGGGTGCATCCCTGAAGGGAGATGACTGAGACCTTTGACAGGTTCATGTTGCACGTTGAGGTTTTGGTTGTATGTATTTTGAAGATAAAGACAACGTTTAAATGAAATTAAGAGGCTGCTTTGTTCCCTCACCTACAAACCTCTGGAGCAACTATGTGCAGTTTTGACTGTCACCAAGCATGTTTAGGGGGAAAGTGTCAGATTAGGTGGTCAAAAGTATTCTATACACTTTCTTTTCTCTCTCCAGTTTCCTTCATTTCCCTCTTTTATTTTCCCAGTGGATTCAGATTCCTTGTAATTCTCTTCCTTATCCTCCCTTCTCTCCCCACACTCCCTCCCTGTTGGCCCCATTCTCTACCCCAGGAAACCAGCTTCCAGGTGGATGATGAGAGATCCCTCCTTTCCCCTACACACATGCATGTACACATGCACACACAATCTGGAAGAGGGGGCATCAAATGTAACTAAACAGCTCTCCACATGCTTGAGGACAGGGAACCAGCCCAGATCAGAGGAGCAGGGGCTGGCAACTGGGCCCTAAGCCAGCAGTATTGACTCTCCTCCCTGACTGCCAGGGCAGCACCCCCGCCCCCCCCCCCCCCCCGCCAGGTCATAAACACCCACTATGAGTTGGGCCAGAGCCTTCATTGAGATTCTGTTCACAGGGAACGCCCATTGCCAAGCCTGCCCAGCTCTGTCAGCTGCCCTGATATCTGTGTGTGAAAAACTGATGGCCGCTGGGCCCTCTGGAAGCCTGACAAATGGCTTAGAAGCAGGCCTGAGGCTCCCTGGCAGAGGCCCAGGGCTGCGAGCTTCAGTGAAGGGTAGGAGAGAAGGGACTCCCTGTCAGATGGCCTGACTTCAAGGCAGGGAGCAGAGAGAGCAAGAAAGAGCAGGGGGCGAGGAGAGGGTGGTAGGGGAAGGGCCCCAGACTTGCCAATGCCTACCTCGCCCCAAGGGTAGAGAGCTGTAGGGACTAAGTGCACACTCTGGTGACAAGTGTTGTCTGTAGGACTACAGGGATAATGCATTTGTTTCCTCACTCATAAAATGGGGATAGTAATCCTAATATCTATCTTGTAGTGGTGAGAATGCTAAACACACACACATATATATATATAAACATGCATGTTTATATATATATGCATAATATATATAATACTATATATATATATATATATATATATATATATATATATATGCATGTTTACTATATATATAGGGGTGTGTGTGTGTGTGTGTGTGTGTGTGTGTGTGTGTGTTGTAAACCAGCAATCCTCACCATTTTATGAGATGAGACTGTCAGGTATTGTTCTATGTTTTACATGCATTACTCATTTCATTTTCACGTCAGTTAGAGATTTACATATTGTCCTCATTTAAAAGATAAAGTTTCAGAGCGGGTGCCACACATGCCCAAGGTTACACAGCTGAACGAGAGAAAGTATTTAAAACCAATCTGCAAGACTGCAAAGCATATGCCCTTCATCAGTAGGCTGTACTATAGATGAGCATTTTGTGTGCCTCTTTGCCTCTATGTATCTCTACTGATGTAAGGGGAATAAGAATCTTTTAAAAAATTTTTAACATTTATTCATTTTGGAGAGACAGTGCACGAGCAGGGGAGGGGCAGAGAGAGAGAGGGAAACATAGAATATGAAGCAGGCTCCAGGCTCTGAACTGTCAGCACAGAGCCCAATGCAGGGCTTGAGCTCACAAACTGAACCGTGAGATCATGACCTAAGCCGAAGCTGGATGCTTCGGCACCCCAGGAATAAGAATGTTTTTAAACTCTCTACTCAGAAAGAAGCAAACACAAACTCAAGATAAAAATCAATCCCCTTATTTTTAAAGTTTAAGTGCTGCAACATTCCACAATGGGGAAAAGAAAAATAAACAGCTAGGCTCAGAAACAGGGAGCTCTCTTAGCCCCAGGGAGGCAGAGAGAAGCGGGAGGCAGTGGGAGCTGCAGGGGACTGAAACCAGTAAACACAGTGTGGAGACAGCCCAGGCTCCATGCCCTGTCAGGGGGTCTGAGGGTTGGCTGCCTAGCTGCTGCAAGGCTGCTCTTTGTGGGAATCGGCCACTTGCTTGGACGGAACAGAACCAACAGAACCGCATTCATTAATTCATTCAACAAATGCTCATAGAGCACTTTTGTGCAGCAGACCTGAGCTGAGTGCTGGAATAAACAGATAAAGAAGCCCCAGTTCCTGCAGCAGGAAGGTGCACTCTCAGGCAAGAGAGAGGCAAAAATCAGGCAACTCCACTGCAGGGTGATCAAGGCTGTGACAGCTTGCACAAGGGCGGAGAGCGCAGGGGAAAGCCGCCTGGGGATGGCTGGGGCATGAAAGGCTCCCTGTAGAAGTGGGGTCTACAAGGACAGCATGGGATCCACTGAGTTACATAGATGAAGGTGAGGAAAGGCAGGGGTGTCATTCCCTACAGAAGCTCAGAGCCGAGATCTGAACACAGTTGCTGGTCGAAGGTGAAAGTTAAATCACTTGAAATCCTATAACCCAGAAACAACAATTATTAACAGCTTCCCATATGCACAGACAAAACAACACATAGCTCCTGGCCAAATAGATGCCTAAATTAAAAAGCTTTTATAAAAACAGAATATACTATAAATATTTCTATTTAAAGAGGTACTGAATTCAATTTTTCTTAAATTAACAGAACTAAAAAACTGTTCCCTCACATGAAACATTATTTTCTAAAAGATATTTCTAAGGTTAAAAAAAGGAGAGATTATGAGAAATATTAAGAGGTTGAGGCCATTCTGGCTTTTTTTAATGCCAGACTTGAATTTTAGTAGAAACACATGAAGACATGGAGAGAGGTTAAATAACTTACCTAAGATCACACAGCTAGTCTGTGGTATAACTGGAACTTGAACCCAGATATATCTGATTCTTTCTATTACATTCTTTGCTTCCCTAAGCCAACATCCTCATTTTAAAGATAAGAAATTGGGGCACCAAAAAGGGCAAGTGCTATATTTTGATTGGGCAACAAGGTAATTTCAGTCCTTGTTCTTGACTCTCTCTCTCTTGCTGTAACAAGGGATCTCCTGCTGTCATTTATTTGCCTAAGAATCCAAGAGGAGTCTACATATATCCCCACCTCACTGACTTTGGCCTTGGCCTTGGGATATGCTTTGGCCAATGGAATATGAACAGCCGTGACATTTGCCACTCCTGTGTGGAAGCCTTGAGCAGGATTGTATTTCTGCCCTCTGCCATGAAAGTGGCCCATCCCAGATGGGGAAATACTCAGCCTGGGCCCCAGATGAAAAGCAAGGATGGGGGTGTGCACAGCCCGGCAGAGCTGCAGCTGACTCCCTCACAGCCCTCGTGTAGCACGGGCATGGAATAAATGTTTGCCACGATAAGCTCCCAAGCTCTTGGGGTCATTACCACAGCAAAGCTGATGCAAAGAGCACAGTTTCTTGTAGAAGTCTGTTCTTCTCATGGTTGAAGTTGCGTCTAATGGTGCAATGATTATGAATTCAGACCATGCAAGTAAGGGCTGTGTTTGTGAGCATTTTAAGCACTCAATGGATTCAAAATAATTAGAGAAAGAGTTGAAAAGTATATGGTACGGGAGGAAAAACCAGCACCTTCTGATGAAAAGAAAATGGCGGTGGAAGTCCACCTTTTGGCAGAGAGACAAAGATGAATCAGACGTGGCAGTTTCTTTCTTGGACTTCTGCCCCATGAAGAACCAATGGCACTAACTACAATATGTATTCACCCATAGGCACCTAGTTCTGAAATAGAAGATGCTACAGGAAAAAGATGCAGTAAATGCCAAAAATCAATCTATGCCACCAAATTGCTATGTGACCTTGAGGAGGTCACTTTCCTTCTGGCATTAATTTTCTCATTTGTAAAATGAAGAGATTTGAATGAGGATCTCTCATTTTCCTTCTGGCTCTGACATACTAGGATTTGATTGCCTCTAACTCATCAGTCTCAACTGGCTTGAATGGGACCCAGTAGTATTGAGAATAATCATAGGAATCCATCAAAACATAGCCCAAAGAAGGTAATCTTGAGACTCAAGTGAGATAACCCAGGGAAAGTGTTTTGCATACACTGAAGGGCTCTAGTGCTTGCTCTTCCATGGAAAAGAGGTGCGCAAATGTGCGTCTGGTCCCCTAACTTGCGTTCCCCTAGCATCCTTCCCCCCACTTACATCTAGCAGTCATCTGGGCCATTCTGCCCACCTCACCCTCTTTCCTCTCACCATGAAGAAAAGTAGCTCTAAACCAAAGGAGGGTATGATGATACAGTAGGAGACATAAATAACATGCTGGGGGAGGGCAAAGGACTTTGGAATGCAACAGATCTGGGTTGGAATCCCCATATCTCTTTTTGCTCATATATAAAATGGGGGTGACTCTTCCTTCATGTGGTTTTTCTCAGAATTGAAGGATATAAAAAAGCTTGTGGGCCCACATAAGCACTCATTTATATCTGGGACAATGACAGAGGTCTTCCTGGGAGTGGTGGTGCAAAGACAAAGCTGAAAGCTACGTAGAATCCTGAGAGCTGGGAAGAGAGAGGGAAGGTAATCACTCAGTTAGAGAGGAGTGTGTGGGGTGAGGGTGCAGGGGTGGGTATGGATGTGACAAGGGTGGCCTGTGAATGTGGGTGAGTCAAGTGTCCTTTAGTAAAGGAGGAACAGGCAGTTAGAATAAGAGTAGAAGTTTCATGCAAAGGAACATAAAGGAAGGAGTCTAAAACTTTGAATGTCAAGCTGGAGGCTCTTAACCCAGAAGGTAATGAGGGTCCCTGAAGGGCTTTGGGAAATTATACCTTAGGAAGTTGTAAGTGTGCTGATGCATCTTGGTAAAGAAGCTGCAACCCCACACAAACCAAGGTGTGGGGAGGGAAGGAGATTGTCACCTCCCCAGAGGAGCTCTGTTGCTACACTCCTCTGACATGGAAATCTGAGCTATGGGGAAAACATCAGACTGCACCTTGAACTAAAACAGATGTGGTTACGACAGATAAAATGTTTTCAAGATTTTGAAAGTTCAATTTTCTTCCTTTTACTCTCTCAGGAGAATCACTGGTTTTAAACCCAAGACAGTGAAAATCCTAGGTAACAAAATGAATGCAGAACTCCATTTGCTGACCAGATCTGAGTTAGACTGCTTTCATTGCTTGCTTTTCTTTCAGGAACCCTAACCCCACAACCTCAGTGGGTCCACCCTGGGCCCAAGTGTTTGGTCCTACCATAGGTCATGCCCTTGCTACTCAAAGCAGAGTCCTTGAACTAGTAACATCAGCATCACCTGGCAGTTTATTAGAAATGTAGATTCTCAGATCCCACTCCAGACCTTCAGAACAGAATTTGAATTTTAAGAGTTTGAATAAGAATACCCAGATGTTTCCCGCACATTAGGTTTGGGAAGCACTGACTTACACCATGCCTTCAGATTGCAAGAGTTTCCTTATAGCCAGAGGAGGTCAGGGTTGGTCCAATCTCTTCATTGAACTAACAGGGACCTAAGATCCAGACAGAGAAAAGAACTGGGCTTTCCAAGGTTACCCAAGAAATAAGTATAATTGGTATAGTAAAGTTAATAACAGTAGACCATGTAATATAATAAAAAAGAAAGAACGCTCTCTCTAGCTAGCTAGAGATGAAGCACAGTATGTTGCAGGCCACTCCAATTTTGGAGTCAACTCAATGTGCAAGATTTACAACCCAGGTGGGCCAAATTATTTCATCTCTCCGAGCCTCCTTTTCCTCTTTCGAGCAAGTGGGAACAATACGAGGCTCTTGATAAGGATGTGAAGGTTAGGTGAAATAATGTATGTGGAATACTTACTACAATCAAGGTGCTCACTAGCTAGTAACTGTGCTATTTCAGAGATGCAGCCAGAATCCAAGGTTTCAGGATCCTACCTACTGTCTTTTCTCCTAATCAGAGTCAACCCAAGTCCTACTAATGGGCATGGTTTCCTAATTTAAAAAGAGTTCCCTCTGCAGAACGGATAGCCCCTTCTGTTTGCCCCCTTGGCTCTCAGCTCTTTCCTTTCATGGCATTTAGACACATACAAGGGCTGGTTTCCTTCTCTGACTTCCACACTAGAGTGTGTCTTGTCTTAGAGCAGGGACCATGTCTTTTATCTCTGTCTCCCCAGAGCACATCATCGTGGATATGGTAGCAGATGGAAGGAGTGAGGGATAGAAGAGAGAAGGGAGGAAAGAAAGAAGGAGGAAGGGAAGGAGGGAAAGAGGGAGGGAGCTGAGAAGATGTTGGGTTTTCGAAGGTAACCATTTTACAGCATGATGGATTCATTCAGAGAGTAGCTTGACAGCACAGAATTCATCTTTTTATGACTGTGACAACACTAATACATTTATTTCCCTTCTGAAATTAACTTTCCAATATTAAGAAAGGTCAAGATGAACTGCAGGAAAATGAGACATTTTGTCATTTTTAACAAATTATACCAAAGCAGACTGTCAGATTAAAGGGGTCACCGTTTTGAGGTCTAAACGCTGGTCCTGATTGCATAATCAGAGCTAATGCTTGTCTTTCCACACTTTCCCTGCCCACAGACCTCCAATAGTTCCCTTTGGCCCAAATGATAAAACTCAAATATCTCAGCCTGGTGTTCTGAGGCCCTTTAGAATCTGATGACTTTTTTAAAAATCCATTCCTTCCCCAAAGGGACATCCTACATCAGCCAGACCCACCTCCTTCCTGCTATTGTCTTCTTCCTATGTGCCTTTGCCCATGTAATATTTCTTGTCTTAACTGTCATCCCTCCTACCGATGCCCACAGAAAGTCTTTCTGCCCTTTCTCTGCCCGTAGCCATCCAACTCCCTGGCTGGCCCTCTGTTCCTCAGGATTTGACTTGTTCTGGCCTTGAGCCTGCTCCTTCTGCAAGGCAACTTTTTAGCCTTGAGTTGGCCCTGCCCATTGCTTGGACCCTGAGCTCCCTCCCTCACCCACTCATGCTCTACCCTCCTTCAGAGGCTTTTGGGGAAACCTTGGAGGTCTGTGAGAGGACACTGAATGTGGGTGTCTTGAACGGAAGAAAAGAGCCATAACCTTTTTTCCTGTTCCTCCTGCTCTCTTCTTCCTTTGATATTTGTGTGCTTGGCCCTGGGCTGGACTGAGGGCCATCTGGACTCGGAAGAATGAAAATTAAACCCTGACCCTGTCTCTTCAGAAAATTACTTAATAATTGTAGGCCTTAGTTTCCCCATTTGCAAAACAAAACACATCATCTCTACCTCATGACACTGCAGCCACCATCAAATGAATGCTTGTATGTGACTGTGCTCTGAAAACTATACGTTTCTGTGACAAATTAGTGAAAATAATTATAACAAGACCCATGTGCTAGTGATTCATCCCTAGCCTACAGTCCACGTGCTCCAATCTGACACAAGTCATGAGGACCTGAGTGTGAGTCCCAGCTCCACAGTACTCTCACTGTGCAACCTTGGGCAAGCCAGTTTCCTGCCCTGGGCTTATGTGTTCTCTCTATATATTCTCTTCCTATGGAAGATTAGTTTGGAGCACCTCTTTGGTTTTTGCAGCTTGAGTTTCTCTGGCTCCACAAAGGGCAAAGTAAGCTCGGAGGCCCCAGAAGGCCAGAATTAAGTTACTAATTCAAGGTCAAAAGTGGCCAAATCAGAGGTTAGTAATGTGGACATCCTCAGGTGGTGTCCCCACCCTGTGGATAAAGAGGAGACATCCTGAGGTGCAAACCTCTTGACTGCATTGGTATCAGCCAGCCCCATTTAAGACCTCAACTTCTGGGGCACCTGGGTGGCTCAGCCGGTTAAGCATCCGACTTTGGCTCAGGTCATGGTCTTGCGGTCGGTGAGTTTGAGTCCTACATCGGGCTGTTGTTGACAGCTCAGAGCCTGGAGCCCGCTTCAGATTCTGTGTGTCCTTCTCTCTTCCTCTCCCCTGCTCACACTCTTGTCTCTCTGTGTGTCTCTCTTTCTTAAAAGTAAATGAACATTAAAAATTTTTTTTGATTTTTTTTTTTTTAATAAGACCCCGACTCCTAATTCACCTGTCATGTTCAACCCATGGAGTTCATTTTGGACTTCTCAAACTAAGTGCTCCTCAGGGAGGGGCAGGGTATCCAAAATAATGGACTAAATCTGGAATTCCATTTACAACATCAACAGAATCAAGACAATGGGGACGATTCTGAACATTTGCTACTAAAAGGTGTCATCATATTCAAGAAAAAAGTAAATCAATAGAATGCCTCTCTTCTAGGTTCTCCATTTACATGTGTTTTAAAAATGAAAGAGGAGACCCCCTGGGAAATGCTGAGCCTCCTGCAGGCTGCTCTTCCCCTGGGGAGCAGCTCACCCGAGGCACTACAGAAGTCGGCCCTGGGCTCCTGCAGATCTTCTGTTTCCAACTGCTACTACCAGTTGCCATGACCTTGCACGTTCTGACCGCTTTTCATTTGTTCCTTCTTGCGACTGACATTTTACTAATGTGTTAGGTACTGTGCCCTGGGCAAGAGACCGCAGAGGTGACAGATACAGTTTTATCCTTCAAGGAGTAGAGAAAACAAACACATAAACCAATCAGTGTGCTGTGGAGTGATAAATGTGTGCAACAGGGGAGATTATGGTTGGGGTGGGAGTTGTGGAAGGTGTCATTCACTTTGAGCCTCAGTTTTCTCACCTGAGAAACAGGGATAATGATGCCCATTTCATATGGTTGTGCTATGGATTACATGAGACAATGACTAAGCACTTAATACCTGCTCAATAAATAACAGCGCCTTCCCTCTTTCCTACTCCCACCACCACCCCAAGGTCCTGAAAAGCTGTCTTCATTTGTCCCATCCACTCCAGAAAACCCAGTCACATGGCAAAGATGTCTATTAAAGAACATGCCTTGGCAGGTAGAGGATTTTTCAAGGTTACAGCCTGGAGCTAAACTCCAGCAGAAAGAAAGTATCCATTTGTGAATGGGAGCCTGAGTAAGTCAACTTTTCTGACTGCTGAGTGTGTGTGCTGGTGGTGCCAGGAGTTTAAAGAAAAGCTTTAGCCTCGACAGGCCCTGTAGACACTGCCAGAGAGAGGCCATTTCTGTCAAGTAGACTTAGCTGCCAATCAGGGTCCAAACTCCACCTTCCAGCAAGCCCAGGTCCTGAGCCTCAGCCCCTGAAAGCAGCTCCAGGCCACACTCAGGGTCTGGAATTGCCCCGGGAGGGTTCCTGAGGGTCACGTTTCCTGTATTCATTTTGGAACTATCCTTGCTGATGTCATCCCTTAGGGATTATACACAGACATGCGCACATACCCAAACCCTAGAAGTGACAGAAATCTTGCCTTCTTGCCTTCTGAAGGTTAAACTGCAAAATTCACCCAGAATGGATTAGAACGGACCAATACAGGAAGCCCTGAGAGAGAAAGGCTCTCACCCCTGGAACTGAGCTTACTGGCATGCAATTAAAGGTATTAGCTCAAGCTGAAGAAAAGACTCACAGATGGGAGGGAGTTGGGGAGTGGTCAGAGAAGCCCAGAGAAAAGTGAGGGCTTGCTCTCTTTTAAGACCTACTTGCAATGCTCTTTTAATAACCAGAGCTATAGCTATTTTTTAAATACTACAGTTTATAGATGGTGATAATGTTCTGAAATTAACATCGAAATTGTGAAATTAACATTGAAATATCAGTTACCATATACTACTAGATTTGAGTTTATAATAAGAATAAACGCTAACATTTATCGGGTGCTTATAATTTACCAGCCTTAGAAAATACCACACTACGTGTAGTGTCATTTTCTAACCTTATAATGCCTCTATGAGGAAAGACTATTACCCCATTGCACAGATCAGGCCACAGAGTCTGAGAGAGGTGAGATGGTAGGTAGTGCAGGAGCTGGAGGCTGGTCCAGCTAACTGCTCAGTCCTTGCTCTAAGTCCCTAGGAGAGTAAAGGGTCTGCCCCCTGTCCTTCCTGCTTACAGGGTGGTGCTTAAAGGCCAAGGTACTTAGCAGAATGAGAACAAAGTAGGAAGAAAGGGCACAATCTGAGGTTTGCTCTGGGGTGGTGAGGTCCCTGTTACACTTACCAAGAGGGCCAAGAGTTGGCAGACTTCCTAGGATGTTAGAAGCCTGGACGTGGGTGCCTCTGGGATAGGAGTTGTGAGCAAAGGGTAGTAGAGGTACAATGGATGGATGGTTGCGTGGAAAGACAGACAAAAGGATGGCTAGTCAGAAGACAGATGCATAGATAGGTATCAACTGACCCCAGTGTCCTTCTCTAACGTGGGCTGGGCTGGCTTCCTCAGCCTCTAATCCTAGGGACTGGCCCAGCACCAAGTAGCTGTCTCTGAGGGTTATTTTATTTTATTTTATTTTATTTTATTTTATTTTATTTTATAAAATGAGGTCCCTCTTCATATCTGGGGGGCCAGCCTCCCTCCTCATTCCATACATTTTTTTTCCAGTTTTAAAGTTAAAATATACTTGTGGAAAATTGCTGGGAAATATACAAAAGCCGAGAGGAAGGAAACAACCCTAGTACCCAGAAATGCCACTGTTAACATCTACTTTACATCCATTCCTTTGTGTGTGTGTTAAACCTAGTTGTTATATGTCTTAACACATAATACACATGTAATTTTGTCTTCTGATTCTTTTCATTTAAAATTATAGCATAAGCATTTTTATAATATTGTACACTCTTCATAAACATCCATTATACGAATGTATCGTGATTCACTTAATCAGTTTCCCACTGTTAGGCATTTGGATTTTTTTCTTGGTTTTTCACTATTTATAAATAATGATTTGGTGGACTTTTTTTTTTTTTTGCATAAATCATTATTCACACTTCAAATTATTTTAGTCTAAGTTTGTAGTACTACAATTGCTGGCTCAAGGCTACAAATTGAACAATGTATTTAAAACCCCAGAAAGTCAGAGTAACATTTTTTTTTTCCTCTCCCTTTTGAATTCTGCGTCCTTTCTACTCCCTAATAGGGAGCTCCCTGGATTTCAGGATAAAGCCCAAGCTTCCTGGGTTTTATGACTGGCCTCTGCCTACCCCCTCTCCTCACCTCCCACTTCTTCTCCATATGCTCCCCCAGTCCATCTCACCAAACTCCTTAGAATTCTGAGTATAGTCACCTGATAGGTTTATGCTCACACATGCTGTTCCCTCTGCCTGTAACACTTCCCCAGTCTGTCTAAACAGCTCCTCGTCTATCTTCAAAACTCACCTCAGAGGTCACCTTCCCCAGAAAGCCTGGCCTGACCCCAAGTCCAGTGGCGATGACCTGTTTCTCCCACGTGGCACCCAGGCCCCTCGCCTGTCATGGTGCTCAATACCCTGGCCTGCGGTCCTCAGCCTGAGGCGGAAGTCCTAGACCAGGGGTTTGTGAACTTTCTCTGGCCATGGAATCCTTTATTCAAACACGTTTGTCATAAACTGATAAAGGTTAACATCTGTTGAGAATATCTATCCCTGACAAAGTGCCTTCAGCAAGTCACAGGAATCACTTCTGTTAACCCTCACAACAACCTCTTACAAAGGAGGAAGCAGCTGCTTGCAAAGGTAAAGGACGTGCCCAAGACAGGAAAGCTATAGAATGTTGAAATGAGATTTAAACCCCAGGCCTGAACCTGAGCCCTTAATCACAAAATTCTACCGCACAGGTGAAAATGGAGAGGAGCTACCCATGGGAGCCCCAGACCTCTTGCAGTTTTTCTGAAAACAGTTTGAAAACCACTCTCTATTCTGGATCATCGGTTCCTTGAGGGAAGCGACTGTTTCCTGTTTGCCTTTGTCTTCCAGTATACGGTGCCTGGGCTCTGAAAATGTTTTTTGAATGGATAAATGAACAACCTTTTTCTTTTGAAGATTGCAGGGAAGTTACTCTTTTATCTATATACTTTACTAGTCTTGGAGTGAGAACAAGAATATGAACCTGGAATGGCTTGCTGAGTGGGATAGCACGAAGCCTCATTGGCCAGAAGGTCAGGCTGTGTCCGGGCTGATAAGACGTCTCACAGCCAGACACCCGGGACCAGGACAGGGCTTGGGAGGTGGGCATCAGAACTTCTGGAGGATAGGGGCAATTTCTGGATGAAAGGTTAAACAGTTCACCTCTTGCTGGAAGCAGTGATTAGTCTGGTTCCTTTCATCAGAATTCAGCTCTCTCCACCACGGTAAATAATGGACTAATTAGGCATCTGGCTTACTTGATTTCCCATGGCTAAGGCCAGTTTCTGAAATGCAATATGCTATTTGATGTACCAGCATGAATTCTTCCTGGGCTCGAGAGCCTCCCAACAGCAACAGCCAAAAATAACGCTCTGAGAAGTTCCTCACACATCGAACACAAAACATCTTAAATGTGACTTGTACGTGGTAATAGGATGGTCAGGCTGAGAGTCTAAGGTGGTAACAGGCTGTATGCTGATCCTAACCTGCTCAAACCAGGGGCCCTAAGGGGAGGAGTTTGCTGGGGGGTGAGAAATGGATGGGATAGGTTACTGGGAACTCCTGGAAGAGATAACATACCAGATGAGAAGGGTAAGTGAAAAGAGATTATTCTGGGACTGTCCACAGAGACTCCTTTTCAGCTCATTGTGGCTGGATAATTGGGTGATCATGGGATAGGGAAAATGGAGAAGCAAGCTTGGTCTAATTTAGAAATCAGGGTAAGTTAAACAGATATTGGTAGCAGATCCTACATGACTAGATTCTAACATTCTAGAATTTCTGAATTTGTAAGCTTGAGAACAAAATTCCATACATGGGAGCTCTTAGTGACAAGGGATCAGCAGGGGCAAAAAATGAAGGAAAGAAGGTGAGTCAACAGAAATGCAATACAGTGAGAGAGAAGCGTAGGGGTTTGAAAGTCGAGGGTGCCATGGATTTCCCTGGGATGCTTTCGTGCTATCGTTCTGGGAAACACTGTGTCAGATGAAGTGGCTAACAAGATTTCCCCAAACGTTCATCAAGGGCCTACTAAGTAAGGGTGAGTCCCTGACAGGTAACTGAGGTATAAGCTGAAAAAGACAGAGTTTCTGTCCTTGAGAAGCTCAGTCTAAAGGAGGCAGGAAAACCACCGCAAGAACACAGCAGGATGTGTGCTTAACCAGGGGTGTACCCAGCGCTGTGGGATGCGTATAGAAATCCTAACAACCACCCTCTGGAGAGACTGCATTTTAATCAGTGCTGAAGAGGTTCTCACTGAGCTACCAGTGAGTGGCCAGCCCTGCCCAGGGGAGCAGGGAGGTAAAGGCAGATCCTTGGCTCTGAAAGGGTTTGCAATTTAGCTGAGAAACTGGAATCCAGAGAAAGTCAGAGGAGATGCTACTATGGCACCAAGCCTACAGAATACACCCCCTGTGTGTTTATGGAATAAACTACTAGATGAAAGAAGCAAAGTCTGATGATAGAAGAACAAAGCAACAAAAACCTTTGTGGGCCAAAGGGTCCAGGGAAATCTTAGAGAAAGTGGGCCTGGAGGTGGGTTCTGAGGATTAAGTAGGATTTGGAGAGTGACTTAGTGTGTCTCTTGACTTGAAATACTCTTCCTGCTCTTGACTCAGCAAATTCCCATCCATTCTTCAGAACCCTGTTCAGATGTTAATTCTAGGTCTTGCTGAGCAGATTTCTTCTTCCCTGCCTGTCTTTCCTCTCTTTCTCACCCAACACACATTCATGGAAGGCCTGTGCCCTGGGTATCGGGGATCACAAATGGCTAAGGTGAAGTCTAAGACCTCAGTGGAATCACAGTCTGTGGTGGGGTATGGGAACTGGGGACAGTGGGAACAGTGAGGTAAGTGCTGTAATGGCCAAATGCATAAAATACTAGTGGCTCCATTTCTCATATACCTACCATTGACGGCTATTTATATACATATTATCTTATCCTGAGAGAAATCTCATGGGATGGGCATTGCTAATCCCAGTTTACAAATAAGGAAAATGAGATACAAGAGTTTAGTTGAGCTGGCTCAAAGGGAAACTTCTGGAAGCTTTGCTGATCTCCGTGCCATTGAAACAATATGTACCTAGTTACTTGATGAGAAGTATCCAGAGTCTTTCAGGATGAAAAGATGTTAGAGAAATTGAAGGAAACAACCACCCTGACAGGAATATTACTCTGAAGTGAGAGATCCCTCTCTACCCTGCTTGCTGCCAGAGTCAAAGTTATGATCTAGAGAGATAGAAAAACCATGCCTTTTATCACAGATGGGAGAAGTTGCCCTTTAGAAAAATAATGATTTTCCCTTAAAATTTCTTAAAGTTTCAAAACCGTCTCAGACTATTGTAGGAAAAAACTGTAAAAATTTCATGAACCCAAAGTCCCCTATGTTCTCAGAACCCCCCGTACAGTATTATATTTACCTTCATTCTTTACTTCCACATTGAACCTTTCCCCTGGTGGCTATTTACTGATTTCCTGGGCCATGTTGGTAGGTGTGGAAAGATAGCTGAGTAGACTGGCGTGTGTGATCTATGGCTGTGGTGTGGGTGCATCTAGTCTATCCCTTGTGAAACTTCTGGCAGCTGGCTGTAGTCTGGACACTTCAACAGGGCATTTCTCTTCACCCTACCCAGGGCAATAGTCCTTCTTCACCTTGATAAAACGCTTTACATTCGCATACATCGGATCTCTCCATCCTGTGGGTAAACAGGCCAGGGCTTATTCTTCCCTTCTACCTGATGGACACACTGAGGCTCAGGAAACAAATGCTTACAGAACATCTGCCATGTGCTAAGCACCTTCAGAGGCATTTACTCCAGGCTGTCCTTCTCTGGCAGCAGCCAGACTTTTGTGCCTTGTCATGGAAATCTCACCCATCAGGGGAGCCTTCACAACCAACAGACAACTCCAAGATGATGCAGAGACACGGACTGTTGGAGCCAGATGGGCCCTGGGGAGTCTATCCTTCAACCCCTACAGTGTATAGACTGGGGTGGGGTGAGGTGGTGTGGGAGCGGGTGTGGGGAGTGAAAGGCCCAGAGAAGGGAAGAGACTTGCCTAAGAGCACCAAGCAAATTAGTGGTTCTGCCACTCTGGTGGGGGTGGCTAGTATTCTCAGTCTCTCTTCACAGGCTTTAGCTGCTCCCTGCAGGGGATCTTTGGGGTAATATAGCCAGAGACATGTGGATGCAACAAAAGCTTGGGAACCTACAGTCCAGATTCCTGAGCTCCTGAGGCCTCAGGGAGACAGTCTGCAAATGCCCTAGGGATGTGGTACAGCCTCCTCCTAGGGGGTGATAAGCACCCTGCCACAGGGGGAGTATTTTCCCAGCCCAAGGCCATGGCTGTGGCCTCCTCTCCTGGTTTGCCCCTAAGTGTGTACGTGTGTGGGGATGGAGTGCCCCCAACCTTCTACCCCCCCTGCTTGCCAAGGTGGGTTTACCCTTTCCAGCAGCAAGGCTCCCCTCCCAGGCTGTCAGGTATGAACACACAGGCACCCCCTGGTTTCTAGTGAGGAGCTACGGTCTCAGGGCCTTCTGGTCTGGCGACCCTGTGAAACCTCTGCCCATGCGAAGAGCAGACCTCAAGGGCCGCTTCCTGCCATTTTGACTGGGTGGGGAGACTGCCTAGCTGTGTGTTTGTGTGTATGTTCCATGTGTGATCACGTATAACTTGACACCTATCTATGTGTCTGTCTTGTATGCACCGTGTCCATGGTGCTTTTATGCATATATTTTCTGTTTTCGGTATGTGAATGTAGGCATTTTCTGCACATCTCCACATTGTGTGACTGTGTGAGTGTGTGTGTGTGTTTTCTGTGTAGTATGAATCAGTGCCGGTTCTGTGTGTGTTAGATGACCATGCCACCGGCTGCTCTGTTTGCCATGCAGATGTGTTATAACTTATTTATTTATTTGACAGAAGGAGAGCAGCTTATCTTGAGGACTACAGGAGGCAAGCAAGGAAAAAAAAAACAAACAACCCGGCCCCGTGTTGCTCTATTTTAAAAACTGCTCCATGTTGTTATGGCAGCTAATTTTCCTTAAATGATTTAAGGAAACAGATCTGTCTAAGAGCTACAGCCAAGTTGTTATAGCAACACAGGCCTTTCTCCTCCAGGAAAAAGGAGGAATCCCCACCACCACCCCCTGCCCCCTGCCCCTGGAGCATAGAAGCCCCTCGCAAAAGCAACCCTTGGGTTCTTGGGGGACTCGGGGGGCAAAAGAAAGGGCAGGAGGGGACCCACTCACCTCCCACTGTCAGTCCTTAGGGAGTCTTCTTAGCAGCTGTGCTCACCACTCTCCAGTTCAGATCTCATTGTCCTTCACCTGCACTACTGGAATAAGCACTGAACGGGACTCTCTCCTTTCATTTCGTCTCATCTCCTTTGATCCACTCTCCACACTGCAGCTTTCGTAAGTTTCTAAAGCATATGTCATTCAACATAATATTCTCTCTGGTGCCATGTTCTCTGTTACGTGCTGGATATGCATGAGGCATGTCTTTGAATAGCACTCCTGGAACGTTGGCCTTTATTCCACAAGTAATAGGGAGTCATTGAAAAGTCTTAATCAGGCGGGGAGAGATCCAGTTGGATTTAAATTTTAGAATGACTTAAGTTTTTAAATTGGGGGACTGAGTGGATGGAAATACTATTCATTGATCTCTGTCTCCCTTGCTCAAATGTTTTTGATGGCTCTCCATTGACTACACTGATTCTTTTTTTTTTTTAATTTTTTTTTCAACGTTTTTATTTATTTATGGGACAGAGAGACAGAGCATGAACGGGGGAGGGGCAGAGAGAGAGGGAGACACAGAATCGGAAACAGGCTCCAGGCTCCGAGCCATCAGCCC